>NW_026901080.1:0-2869 GCF_033783945.1 Neopsephotus bourkii | reverse complement strand
AAATAAGATTCTTGTTTCCTGATTTGCGGCCACTTCCCCCTTGCTGCATTGCTCCAGCATTTACACGAATTCTTATTCTAGCTGCAACACTTGCAGCAGGTAGCACAGAATAAGTAAATATTTCATTCACTGCAGGAATTCTCAAAATTCATTGAATCCTAGAACAGTCTGTGACCTTGTCAGCCCCTTTAAGCACCAGAAGCTGCTCTAGCATCTTCCCAGAGCTTTCTCTTCGCCAGGCTGAACAACCCCAGCTCTCTCAACCTGTCTCCATAGGAGAGGTGCCCCAGATCTCAGATCATCTTTGTGTATCTATCATTCAATATTCTATACCTGTAGCTGACATGGTTATCTTAAATATTCTTCCTGGGTTGAGACCATTCAAAACAGAGAAATGCAAAACCAGTATCATTCTAATAATTCTGAGTCAGCTCCACATATCCAGCTTTAACTCTGAGAGTAAGAACAAAGTAAGACTTTGTTCTGTTTCACGACCCCAATAAAGTGATACTATGGGAAAAAGGAAAAAACCCCACCCAACTAAATCACAAAAATCTCTCATTTAGAAGGAAAAAAGAGAAGGGGGAGGAAACACAATCCTTTCCTCATTGGCAAAGAACTGGAAACTATCAGTTTATCTACCTGGAGAGGGGAGGAAAAAATTTCACAAACTGGTAATAAAAAATAAGATGAGGACAAAATATTCTGCCTAAGTATTTGTTAAAGGGGCTGGAGAAGAGGATGAAATGCACAGTTTTCTTTTTTACTTCCCTTCAAAGAATGAATGAAAAATTATTCTACACAGCAAGAAAATCACTTGTAATATAATTCAGAAAATATATTATTTCCCTTAGAAGCATCTTGCTCAACACTTGATTTCACATTTTCATTCCGTAGAGATTACAATTCTTTGCATTTTTATGTCTCTGTGTTCACCACCTTGTGGTTTTGAAGTACAAACAACTTCATAAATATTATTCATAGCATTAGAAAAAAAAACCCAAACCAAGTAGATTCATGTTTTTCCACACAAATGACAAGTGAATAAATACAAGTTATATGCATGACTAACTGAAATATTACACTAACATTTCCTGGCACTATAGGCATATCATGATTGCTACACACAGCTGTAATCAATACTGAGTAAATGCACATTAAATTAACATTATCCCTAGGCCAGAGTTACACTGAAAGGTCATTTTAGCTTTGTTAGCTTGGAAGATTTCACCTGGTGTTGAGCAACTTTGTTTATGAGACCCTCCTTCCCTCCCTTCCTCCCTCACCTCCTTCTGGGGCAGAGCTGGGAAGCTGCCCAGACCCCAAGCTGGGGATCTGCCAGCTGAGGCTGAGCAGAGGACTCACAGTTCTGATTCACTGCCAAGTAAGGTGCCCTTCCTTGACTTACACAGGTAGGAAAACCCATTCTATGCATGTCACCTGTTTGCAACCTGAGTCAGACCTACCCACAGCAAATCACATGTGTTCCTGAGCTTCTTTCAGAAAGGATGAAACGAACAGATTTCTTTGAAAATAATGTTATATGAGCTAAGCAAATGGGCAAAAGTTCTGAGATGGTTCTTGTTGGAAACCATGCTATGCTTGTATAACCTTTCACTTACAACTTGTTTTACTTATGTATTAACTTTTTCCATTTAGGGAAATCCTAATTATATCTACCTTTTAACACCAGCGTTAGGCAGAAAGCAAAAATGGATCCCAGTGACATGAGAAGGCTGCAACCTTACCTCTTCTTGCTTCCATCAGGAATGAAATTGCCAATAACATTAATAATTAAGTTACCACAACTAGATATATAAACCATGATCTCACTTGAATTAGTAAGGCAAATTACGCTGAACTGGCTGTGGACATCTGTGGACTCTGTTTTGATTACACACTGTTCAGACGTGAAGTTTTTCCTTCTGAACTAAAACAAGTTGTCTGCTTTTTTAAACAGAAGATCAAACCTTCAGAGACAACCTTACACCACATTGGTGTCTGTATAGGAAACTTGTGAGCACCCCTCTTTGTCCCTTAAACATCCCTAGTACTCCCCATTGGCCTAGGAGGGATGGCCTGGAAGGGACCTGTATTGGCTTCTGTCATGAGCTGCTGGAATTCCTTCTGTCCCAGGTGTTCCCAGTGTAAATGACTGCATGTACCATGAGTAGCAGCTTATGGTTCCTTGCCTGTCCTGCCTGCATGCTCTGCGCCTCTGCAACCTCAGGTGAACACCAGCTCCCTGCTCAGAGATCCCTTGCACATCCAGTGCTTTGCTCACACTTATCTTAGCCAGGGACCGCATGATAACCATTACATGAAGTCTTAGTTAAGAAGAAATTGAAGAGAAAAAAATTCATAAGAAGAAATTGAAGAGAAAAAAATTCAAAGTTATCCTTTCTTGTAAGGAAAGCAAGTGCAACATTTTATTCTGGAAATTTGGTCGGTCAGTTCATGTGACATATCTACAATAAGATCCACAACCACAAAGCATTCAAATGAAATATAACAAGGCAATGAACTGCTGTGACACTTTTATTTCAAATATCTAACATCTAACAACAAATGCCAAGCATACTGCTTTGTAAAATTATAGAGAATGTAAAATGGAAAGAGAAAAGTGAACTAAGAAAAGGAAACAGATAAAAAAAC
Organism: Neopsephotus bourkii; assembly: GCF_033783945.1. Lineage (NCBI taxonomy): Eukaryota > Metazoa > Chordata > Aves > Psittaciformes > Psittacidae > Neopsephotus > Neopsephotus bourkii. The sequence goes on along the minus strand of NW_026901080.1, from coordinate 214 downwards.
AGCTTTTGAGAATGACGCCAAGTAATAATATCCCATCCTGGCCCCCACACAAGACCTGAATTGTTTGCTTCCCTTGGCAAATTGTATAAAATCACACTTCTTCCAGTATAGTTATGCTCTAAACAATAAGTGCTTTGGGACAGATTTGGGCTCCAAGATCTCCAGTTCAGTGCCTTGCTATCCAATTTACATATAACCCTCTGGTGAACAAGAA
>NW_026901079.1:0-28061 GCF_033783945.1 Neopsephotus bourkii | reverse complement strand
ACATTTTGGCGACCCAGATGGGACCTCGCGGGCATTGCTGAGGCGGATCGCGTCTCGATCCTGCTCCAGCCGGCACCAAGAGATTCTTGGGGAGCTATCGACCGCGACCGACCTCCGCTGCTCACGATGGACCTCTGATATGATAAGGAAAGGTGCTTTTTCTTTTTTTTCTGACTCGATCACAGTGCCGATTTTGTAAAGTATGGTTTGGTAATTACGGTACCGAATTTCTGTATGGTTTGGTAATTACGGTACCGCATTTTTGTATGGTCTGGTAATTATGGTACCGAATTTTGGTAAAGTGTAAGGGTACAGACTTCTAATAAAGCTTGGCTGTAGGCGAAGCCTGCTTGGTTTGGTGAAACTTTGGCTTCAAAAAGTCTACCAGAGAGATGTGGTGAAAGCTGCATCTGGCCTCGCAAAGTCTGATTTGGTAAAGCCTGCCTGTTAGACGCGGCGAAAGCTGCGCTTGGTTGGGGCTAGGGAGCTCCCGGGGTAAAAGCCTAGGCGCCGTCCGTTAGACAGTAGCGAAAGCTCTGCAGGTTCGGCAGAAGTGGTATTGGTATTGGTATTGGTATTGGTATTGGTATTTGTGCTGCAGGATCAGCATCTGTCTGTCTAAATGTTGTAACTTAGTGGTGAGTGTGTGGTGTGTGTGTAGTAGAGAAAAAAGAGAAAAAAAGGAAAACAAAGAAAAAGAGAAAAAGGAAAAAAAAAGGAAAAATAAGGAAAAAAAGAAAGAAAAAAGAGAAAAAGAGGAAAAAAGGAAAACAAAAGGAAAAAGGAAAAAAAAAAGAAAAAGAAAAAAAGAAAAAGAGAAAAAGAGAAAAAAAAAATGCTGTCAGTTCCCAAGTCCTCTCGATTAGGCTGTATTTTAAGCCATTGGAAGGAGGGTGGATTTGGGCAGAGTATGCTGAAAAGCAAATTAATTAATTATTGTAATGTATGGTGGACACAGTATGAACTGGGGATCAGGAGAAATGGCCTGAAAAATGGAACTTAACAGTATAATACTATACTGCAGTTGATGTTATAACAGGAAAGAAAATGGGACAAGGTGTTATATATAATTCTTTTCTTTAAGAAATAATGATGAGTGGCAAAAATCTTGTGAAATAATGGGTGCAAAGGTAAATGTTAATGAACAGTGTAAGGAATGTGTTACTGAGAAAATGTATGAAGTGCCTTGTTTTAGACAATAGCTTACAACGCCGGAGCAATATTGAAAGTTTGGATTTGGCAGCCGCTCCGTCAGCCCCGCCAGCATTAAATGAAGAAAGGTGGGGGAGAAGATGAATGATAGTGATCTCGAGAGTCTGGATAGTTGCGAGTGTAAAAGAGATCAGAAAGCAAGCCTCCCCATTACCCCAGTCTTGCACAGAACTCGCCAGAGGGGAAATAAAAAAGAGCAGACTCAGACGTCCACAGGAGTGCTTGTGCCTTTAAGACAGGGAGTTGGAACAGAAGGACCAGTGTGCATTAAAGTACCCTTCTCACCTGGAGATTTATTTACCTGAAAACAATCAGCAGCAGAATTTGTTGGCAGCAATCCAGGGGAGAGAACAAAGTTTTTCTAATCTGAGGGGAAGGGGGAGAGGAAGCATGCGGGGACGAGGAAGAGGATTCTATAATCCGAGTGTAGAAATGAATATGGGAAAAATAGGATATAATCAGTGTGCAAACTGCAAGCAGGAGGGACACTGGAAAAATGAATGTCCATTAAAGGGAAGACAATTTATGTCCCCAAGGAACCCCTTCATGGGATCGGAGGCAGCTCAGGCAATGGTGCTGGGGGAGTATAATAATCAAAGTTGACTAACTGAAACAAAGAATAAGGAGCCCCTTGTAAAAATACAATTAGGAGAGGAAGAAGTAAAATTTTTAGTGGACGCAGGGACTACCTATTCAGTTTTAAATGATTTGCATGGAAGGTTAGGAAAGAAAACAACTACAATTGTAGGAGCCACAGGGAAGGAGGAAACATGGCCATTCCTACGACCCCTAGACTTGCGTTTTGGGGGGAAAGAATTGACACATGAATTTTTGTATATGCCTGAATGTCCTGTTCCACTTTTAGGACGAGATTTATTAGCTAAATTGGATGCAACAATTGTTTTTGAAAATGGTGAATTAACCATGCAGGTCCCGGAATCGAAGGCAGGACAAATTTTGGTTTTGAAAAATAAACCAATGGCCCAGATTCCGGAGGAGGTAGAACGAACTGTAATACCGACAGTTTGGGAAACAGAAATTCCAGGAAAATCAAAAACTGCTCAACCAGTAATAGTGGAATTAAAGGATGGAGCTAGACCAGTAAGAGTTAAACAATATCCCCTGAAACTAGAAGCAAGATATGGGATTATAAAAACAATTGAAAAATTTTTGAGACATCAAGTTCTAGAGGAATGTGAATCAGAGTATAACACCCCAATTTTTCCAGTAAAGAAACCTAATGGTGAGTATAGGTTGGTCCAGGATTTGAAGGCCATAAATGAGATAACAAAAGATATCTACCCAGTGGTCGCAAACCCTTATACATTGTTAACATCTGTGAAGGAAAAGTATAAATGGTTTACAGTGATTGATTTAAAAGATGCCTTCTTCTGCATTCCTCTTGACAAAAATAGTAGAAAATTGTTTGCATTCGAATGGGAAAACCCACAGAATGGACGAAAGACACAATTAACATGGACCAGACTCCCACAGGGATTCAAGAACAGTCCGACACTCTTCGGGAACCAGCTAGCCAAAGAACTGGAAGTGTGGACCACTCAAGGAAAAGTACAGGTACCGAGATCACAATATCTCCTATTGCAATATGTTGATGATATCTTTATTGCAACGGAACAAGAGTCACTGTGTATACAGGTAACCATTGAAATTTTAAACCAATTAGGTCTGAACGGGTACAAGGTTTCAAAGGAGAAGGCACAGATTGCATGCACGACTGTGTTGTATTTAGGTTGTGAGATATCACAAGGGCAGCGAAAACTGGGAATAAATCGCATAGAGGCGATTTGTGCCATTCCAGAACCATGGAACTTACATGAACTAAGAACATTTTTGGGCATGGCAGGGTGGTGCAGATTATGGATAATGGACTATGGACTCATTGCTAAACCCCTATATGAAGCCCAGAAATCACCTGTCTTTGGGACAAAACACAGAAAGAGGCCTTTAGGAAACTGAAAGAAGCGTTAATGAAATCTCCAGCACTGGGACTCCCAGATCTGACAAAGGATTTTCAATTATTTGTCCATGAGAGACAAAGACTAGCACTGGGAGTGTTGACTCAGAAACTTGGAAGCTGGAAAAGACCAGTGGGATATTTCTCAAAACAACTGGACCCAGTAAGTGCAGGGTGGCCTGCATGCTTAAGGGCAGTAGCAGCTACTATTGTTTTGATACAGGAGGCCAGGAAACTGACTTTGGGAAAACACATTGAAGTGTTTGTGCCACATATGGTAACAACCGTCTTAGAACAAAAAGGGGGGTACTGATTATCTCCTAGCAGAATGATGAAATATCAAGCAATTTTAACAGAACAAGATGACGTGAGTTTAAAGACTACTAACCTGTTAAATCCAGCAGCCTTTCTAGGAGCAGATCTAGAAGGAGAGATGCTTGAACATAACTGTATAGAAGTCATCGAACATACATATGCAACCAGAGCGGACCTGAAGGATACACCTCTGGAACAACCAGACTGGGAACTCTTCACAGATGGAAGCAGCTTTGTGGAGAACGGAACACGATATGCAGGATATGCTGTAACAACACTGCAAGAGGTAATCGAAGCCAAAGCATTACCTCCAGGGACATCAGCCCAGCGGGCAGAACTGATAGCTCTCACAAGAGCACTGGAACTGAGCAATGACAAAAAGGTAAATGTATGGACAGACTCAAAATATGCATTTGGTGTAGTGCATATTCATGGAGCATTATGGAAAGAACGAGGACTTTTATCTTCACAAGGGACTAACATAAAGTATCAAAAGGAAATTTTAGAATTGATAACTGCTGTGCAAAAGCCTAAACAGGTGGCCGTTATGCATTGCAAAGCACATCAAGGAGGAACTTCAAAGATATCTGAAGGAAACACATTGGCAGACCGAACAGCTCGACAGGTGGCCCGGAAGGTATGGAATATGATGGCAATGATACCTGTCAAGGTAAGCCCATTCCATACCTATCTCTCACAGAATCCAGACTATTCAGCGAAGGATGAAAAATTGGCAGGACTTTTAAGAGCTCAAAAGAACTCTGAGGGATGGTATGTAACAACAACTGGACAAGTGATAGTGCCACCGGCAGTAATGCGGAAAATTCTACAGACTGAACATCAGAAGTGTCACTGGGGTGCAGAAGCATTGGTAACTTATCTAAGACGAGGAATAATTTCCACACAGATGTTAACTATGGCAAAATCAGTGGGATCAAAATGTGAGGTTTGTTTGAAAAATAATCCGATAGTGAGGAGCAAGTTGAAATGGGAAGGATCAGAATAGGGATGGAACCAGGAGATTATTGGCAAATTGATTTTGTGGAACTACCAAAGGCACAAGGGTATAAATACCTATTAGTAGGGGTCGACACCTTTTCTGGGTGGCCGGAGGCCCTTCCCTGTCGCACTAATCAGGCAAAAGAGACGGTGAAGTGGTTGCTCAAAGAAATCATTCCAAGATTTGGTGTTCCTTTGGGAATGTCATCAGATAGAGGCCCACACTTTATTGCAACAATAATACAAGAAATAAGTAAATTATTAGGAATAACATGGAATTTGCATACCCCCTGGAGGCCTCAATCTAGTGGGCAGGTGGAAAAGATGAATCAGACAATAAAAAGACAAATTAGCAAAATATGTCAAGAGGCTAAAATAAAGTGGCCACAGGCACTGCCCATAGCCTTGTTACGAATCAGAATAAAACCTAGAAGTGGAATGTCAGTAAGCCCCTACGAAATCCTCTATGGAAAACCATATGAGGCACCAGAGCCTAATCCTAATCCCCACATTAAAGGAAATCAGGATGTTTATAATTATGTGCTATCTCTAGGTAGAACCCTAACCAGACTAAGAAGCACCTTGGTGTGGAACAGGCCATTGTCCTTGGAGAATTCAGTGCATGATATTCAGCCAGGAGATCAAGTATACATCTGAAACTGGAGTGAAGAGCCGTTAAAAGAGCGGTGGAACGGACCTCGTCAAGTACTGTTAACGACGTTCACTGCAGTAAAAGTAGAAGGGGCGGACTCTTGGATACATTATACACGAGTGAAAAAGGTCCCGAAAGTCTGGGAATCACAGATATTAAGTCCCACAAAACTTAAACTGAAATGTAAACAGAATGTCTAGATTTTTCTATAAAATTGTGGTTATTGTCTGGATACTAATACCATTGACGATTGTCCCCTTTCTGGAAATCACGCAAAAAGCAGATGTTTTAACACAGTTTGTCGGGCAAAATGCCACTCTGATCTGCAGGTTTACTAACACCACTCCAATAGGATTAATGTCAGTAAGAATAATCTGGAAAAAGGTAGACGAAGTCTCTCAAAAATCGGGTCTAATTTTTGATAGCCAGGATAAAAAATCGACTACAGAATAAATGAGAAATCAATTACAGTTCTTTTGCATTCGGTGTGAAACTATAACCTCATTGGAACAGTTGTTGTGGATCAAATATTATTGTCATAATAGCTGCAAGAAATATACCTCTGACCTGCCAAAGAGGGCAAGACCGAAGGGAATCAGTGCTGCAGCTGGAAGGGTCTGCCAAGGGCTGCAACCCCTGGGGCTGTGACCGCTGAGCACTATGATCCTAACCGGACCTCTTTTGGCGATGGTTCTGTTTGGGCCCATATAGGCAAATGTCGCGGCTGATAAAAGCGACGACTGTAATGAATGCATTACCACAACTAGGCGAAGGGGAGTAACCTCTCAAATATTAGTCTATCACACCATGTATGAATGTAAAGGAACAATAATTGGCAATTGTATACACAACCAAACTCAATACAGACTTTGCAAAGAAAGAAAAATAAAATGGTTTAAAACAGAACTGGGACACAATCTGGTCAATGAGCATTTTGCAGAAATTTCAATATATCGGAAATACATCTTGGTGCCTTAAATGGACAGGAAAGCAAAACGTAGCAGAGAATATAGACACTGATGATTTGCTATCTATAAATAGAGTTAGTCAGAATGTTATTAAAGACGTTCCTTGATGGAATTGTACTAAAGTTTTAGATTGTGATACGGACCCTGAGGAAATTACAATACCTCCAATTAAAATTGCTTTAATGGCAGGATGTGCATGCTGGGGACTAAAAATTGGAGAAAAAGGAATACAGGTCCCTATTAGCAATGAGGATTGTAAATATTCTACAGTGTGTAGTATAGGACATTTTGTTTGGGCAGCAAGTGATGGAACCTGGACTACTCACCTATCCATAGGAGGCCCAGTCAAAGAAATCACCCTAGGATTACCAACTCTTTGTCCAGTTTGGAAAAAGTCACCATTCAAAGACAAGCTAGAAACCCTGCAAATTCGAACTAAAAGAAATAATGATGATGATAATGACACATGGCAGGAGCCCTCCACAGGGGGTTTTGAATCTTTATTTGCACAAATAGCTGCATATCGAAATAGAGAAATGATTGACAGGCTAATTGGCCAAACAAAAAGATTAGCCAGGGTGAAAAAGAAAGGATTCAGAGATTTAAATTTGCAATTACAAGCAACAACTAAAATGACTTTGCAGAACAGAATGGCATTAGACCTGTTGTTACTTAAGGAACATGGTGTTTGTGGATATTTAAAGGATAAAATAGATCATTGTTGTGTTCACATTCCTAATGTAACTGCAAACATAGAATATGATATTTCCCAGCTGACCAAAGTGGAACAAGAAGCGGAAGGAGAAAGAAAATATATTGAACAAAATTGGATTGGAGCACTCTTTGATAGCTTAGGCCTTCACCTTACTGGATGAATCCGTTCCTTCTTGCAAACTGTAGTCGTAATGATAATCGTGTTTTTAATGTTATATCTGATGTATTTTTGTATTCGAAAGGAAATAGCCCGGAACAATGCATGGACCCATCAAATTATAGGGGCAGTAACTAAAGAACATCCAAAATCTCCCACACCTCCCCCTATTTATCAGGAAACAGCTACCTAAGGAAATGAAAATACTTAACTTAAATTGAGTGAAGTATTTTCAAAGGGGGGAAGTTAGAAAAGAGTGAAGTTTTTAAGATAAATAATCATATAAAATGGTAGGAATGATTATGTTTAAGAGGTTTATAAATCAATAGTGTGATTTTGTAGATTAGAAAGAGCTATAATTTTGCAGTCCGGTATCGTGGTTAACCAGTAACCAGTGATACAATAGTAGTCTTGGTAGCAGGAGGTAATACATCTGTATATGGTGAAGGGTATAGTGAAAAATTAGGAAAGTATATTGTAAAACTCTATCCAAGTAGAACCTAGGCATACCAGAGGCAGTCAAGGGGGAATAGAACAATGCTGACATCCACATAATGGTTGGAACATGTCCAAAGAACAGAAGGTGAAAAAGGACAAGCTGAGGAAGACTTCTTACTTCATCCAAGGAAGACTACTTACTTCATCTGAGGAAGACTCCTTACTTCATCAGGACGACCACCAGAGGGGGCTGCGCAAGCGCAGAAGAGGCTGATGTCGTAATGGACTGATGTAGGGCATACGTGTTGATTGATGATGTAATCTGTGTTGGATACTGTATAAATTGGGAATGCTAGGTGACAGGACTGAAGCCAGATTTGGGCGCGTAGGACCCCCAGGTCCCTCTCCCCTACACTGCTCTCTAACAGGTCGTTCCCCAACCTATACTGGAACCTGGGGTTGTTCCTGCCCAGATGCAGGACTCTACACTTTCCCTTGTTATATTTCATCAAGTTACTCCCTGCCCAACTCTCCAGCCTGTCCAGGTCTCTCTGGATGGCAGCACAGCCTTCTGGCGTGTCGGCCACTCCTCCCAGCTTAGTGTCATCAGCAAACTTGCTGACAGTACACTCAATTCCCTCATCTAAATCATTGATGAATATATTAAATAATACTGGGCCCAGTACTGACCCTTGAGGCACTCCACTAGATACAGGCCTCCAACTAGACTCCGCCCCATAGACTACAGACTACAAATTAGGTATGCTTTTTATTCAGCGCTGAGAAGCACAGGGATAACTCCTCAAAGTCATGAGTACCTCAGTGTTGTTTCCCCTCTACATTTATAAGGTTGCACCATACGTCTATACATATTCATAACCTATCCCTGCTTCGTGTTACAATGAGCTAGAAGGTCCTTTGTGCCTGTGCAGTGCCCCCTCTGGTCATGGGCAGGGGTCTCAAGATGAAGTAAATGAGTCTTCTTCCTGTGGGTAGGGGTCTTCAAGATGAAGTAAATGAGTCTTCCTCCTCTTGAACTTTTCACCTTTTAGTCCTCACGTATGGCCTTAGCTTTTGGTCCCAGCTATAAACCATCTGCTTCTCCCCCTTAACAGTAGATTCAGGCATCTGCTTTTCCTTATCAATAGTTAGTGCCTTTGTTCTGCTTAGTAGGCATGATAGGTACAGACAATACCTTTGGTTAAGCAATCAAATTCCTCTACCCTCCCATACAACCCCCCTGTACAACCCCCCTATACAACCCCCATGTACATTGGTCAACCCTCTGCATCAATCCCCCCTTTTTCTATAAAGTGAGTAAATTCTTTTACTATATTATTTACGACAGAGCTATCCATGTTCCTTCTATTGTTTTATGAAGTGATTTCGATATGCATTGTATTATGCAAGGTACAATCATTAAAATGAGTAGTCCTATAGCTAAGATTAGAAGGCCTTGTTTAAGTATTTCCCTGAACCATCCAGTAACTCCTCGGTTATTTAGCCATTCATCCAATCTGCCTCCAACAATTCTAAGCTTGATTCAGAATGGTCAGATACGTTCATGCAGCACATACCTTCGAAATTCTCACAACCATCCTTTAACAATATCTTTGTTACCTCCCAGGCTTGTGCGCTTCTAGTTGGAAAGGCTTCTGGCCAACCTGAAAAGGTGTCAGTTAGTACCAACAAATGTCTATACCCCTTTTTCTGTACTTTTGAAAATTCCGTTGCAACATTTTATATACTGCTATTACCATCCAGAGTCTTTTTGAAATAGTTTCCTGTTTCTACTTGATATCATTTACAATTCCAGGAAGAAAATTTTGTTATACCACAAGTAATCAATATTAAAACAATTAATATTCCTGCAACCAGTTGCCTTAACCAGGAGAGATCAGGTAACCATGAAGGTAACTTTTTTTTCTATTTCCTCCATGGTTGCTGAGATATTTATGATTGCCTTCTCTAATTCACTTACTCCCAAAGATGGAATTAGCCATCCCACAAAACTATGAAACGCAGTATTCTGTTCACCAATAGGGTTAAACCCTTGCTTAACCAATACCATCTTTTCCCTTCAGGAACAGGCCACCACTGAACCACAATACCATCTATATTAATACAATTTGAATAGTGACCTACACCTGTGGCATTTAAACAAACATAGTCTCCTATTTTGGTTCCTAGTGTAACATCATTGTATACAAGTATAATACTTGGATTAGGATTAACTGTTCCAAATCTTAAAATTGTCCATGAGATAGTGTTGGAAATTGGAATGCCAATTAATGGAAGGCCCTGATCTTCTCCAGATTCAGGCAACTCTGTACCCACCCAACAGTCACTACAATTAACAACTTTAGTAACATTCTGCATTAATTTCAGGTATAAGTATTAGTCCCAAGTTGGTATGTCAGTTACCACATAAATCCAAATTACGATTGGTATAATTTCATATGCGAGGGTCCTGAAGGTTCTATCCGCCATGTCTTCTCCGGTCCTGGTGCTTTCTTTATTCTTGAATAATGTATCAAGCAGGTTGTTCCTATATCTTCACTGCTGTAAAGGTGGCCAGTAATATCTGGTATGGTCCACTCCACTTCTCCTGTAGAGGATCTCCTGAAAAATTCTTAACATAAACCCAGTCTCTGGATCTAAAAGGGTGAGTCGGATAATCCACGCTTCTCGCTCTTGTCCTCAGTATTTTCTTCTTTCTTCTGACTGATATTGTCTTCCATATAAAATTTTACATGGGATAGCCTCTTCTTTCGACCGAGGTTTAGTCCAAATTCTCAATAGAGCCAGTGGTAAGGCTCAACTTGCCCGCTGGCCTTTATGGAACATGTAGTTGCCAATGAAGTTCTAATTTTTGCTAATTTCTTGTAACTATTTTGCATTAAAGGGTGAGCCTCGGTCAGAAGAAATTGCCTCTGGTACTCCAGAACAAGGTATTATTTTACTAATCTGTTGTCTTGCCTACAAGGGAATGCTTCTGGCCACCCTGAAAAAGTATTCGTTAACACCAACAAATATTGGTCTCAATAGTTCAGAAAAAATTATTTGTCAGTGATGTCCCAGATAACTTCCTCCCCAGTTGTACCAATTTGATTTCTACTTTCAATTTTAGGGTTATTCTTGAGGTAGAGCTGACATTGTCACTAATTGAACTATGTTATACAGATTCCTTTCTTCAATTTGTTCATCTAAGTATTTATACAAAGAGTTGCTACCTCAATGAGTTTTATTATGTTCTTCCTGAACTAGCTTCCAGAGTTGGTTATAGGGGATTATAATTTGCCCATCAGGTATCTGAACCTAATCTTCTTTGTTTTCCTCTCCTTTGAGATCTCCAATCAATTTTCTATCCTCCTTTGAATATCTAGGTTTAGATTTCTCAGTTGTTAGTTTGCCGTCAGGGATTAAGGGAATGAGTTTAGATTGTTCAGCTGCTCATTTGGCTTCAAAATTGGCCAAATTATTTCCAATTTCCTGATCAGATTCACCTTGTTGATGCCCTCAACAATACATAATAGCTACTTCCTCAGGTAGCTGAACAGCTTTCAGTATTCATAAAATTTCTGTAGCATGTTTAATCTGTTTCTCCTGTGTGTTCAAAGGTTCTCCTTCTTTCCAGATGCCACCATGTGCATGGACCACACCAAATGCATATTTAGAATCAGTCCAAATATTTATCCTTTTGTCCTTAGCCAATTCCAGGGCACGTTCCAGAGGTTTCTTTCAAATCTGGTTGGCTTGAATATACAGTTTCACATAGTGTCCAAGCAGTCGGGTGTTAATAGTTCTGTTGGTTGTTCTGCAAAAGGATGCTGGATTGACATTAGTGACCACAATTTCTGTATCTTCATGTTGCACAAGGGTGGCCTGGTATTTTAAAAAACATGAAGGAGATAACCAGTAGGCTTCTTTCTGTTCCAGGACTGCTGATACCACATGGGACACTAGGACAGTAATCCTTTGTCCCAAGGTGAATTTGCGAGCCTCTTCAATATTCATGACAACTGCTGTCACAGCCCTTAGGCATCCAGGCCATCCTTTGCTCGCTTCATCCAGCTGTTTTGAAAAACACACCACTGCCCTCTTATAGGGTCCTAGTTTCTGAGTAAGGACCACCAAAGCTATTCTCCGTTCTTCATAGGAATATAGCCAAAAGGATTTAGTCATATCCAGAAGTCAGAGCTGCAGCTCTCATGAGCTCTGGTTTTTAATTTCTAAAGACCTCCTCTGCTGAATCAGTCCGTTCCAAAGAGAGAGGGGTTTCTTTTAACAGTTCATATAGGGGTCTTACCAGAACACCATAATCAGGCATCCAAAGTCTGCATCATCCAGTCATTCCCAGGAGCGTCTGGGGCTCCTTGACAGTCGACATTCGTGGAGTCTGACAAATGGCTTCTCTTCTAGCAGTTCCGAGTTCTCTCTGTCCCTCTGTTATTTCATATCCTAGGTAGGAAACTCAGGTTTGTATTAGTCAGGTCCTTTGTCTGGTTACCCAATAACCATTCAGTCCCAGAAAATTCAATAATCCCACCATTCACTGAACACATTCTTCCTTTGTTTCAGTAGGAATTGATAGGTCATCCACATACTGTAACAGAGTCCCCGTCTGAGTGGGTGGTTTCCATGATTCTAGTTCCAGTACTAACTGATTACTGGGGTGAGTAGCTTGAGAGAGGATGCCTGCAACACCGGAGCGGAGCAAAGCAAAGCGAGATCGGCGTCCAGGATCCTCACCTCGGAGCGACAAGAGCCACCGAGGAAGGAGCCTCAAGTCCTCGACAGAATTTGCCAGGAGCTGGCAGCTCAGCTCACTCGAGGAGCTGACTCACCGGGGGCGGAGCCAGGAGGCTCGGCGGCAGCTGTGAGTGGTTAAAAACCTGCCCTAGGAGCGCGAGCGACCAGAGCAGGTAGAGGTAGTTTGCGCGGGCAGGAGAGCGGGATAACCGCCTGATCAAGAGGATTCACCTGGAGCGCAGGAGGAGGAAGGACTGCTTGCTTGTGCGGAGAGATGTAGACGGACCTATCGACCAGATAGATCATGGTCACAACACAATCAAAAGCTGTAGTGAGGAATGACGTGAGTACCCAGACTGAGCCTTACTGCAGACACGCGGCCGTGCAGGTCTCTGGCTGCAGTAAATGCCTGAGCCTGGCACTTGTATTGGAGGGAGCCATTGACACCACTTGTGTGCGGTGTGAGCGAAAAAATGATCTGCTCAGGCAGGTGGTTGAACTGAGGGAGGATGTAGAAAGGTTGAGAGCTATCAGAGAATGTGAAAGTGAAATATATTGGTGGAGCCACACCCTGGGCAAGGGCAGAGGGAAGTGGTTGAACAAGTGGAGGATCTCCTTCCCTCCCACCATCAGATAGAAGGAGTGAACTTAAGGGAAAAGGAGGTATGGAGGGAGGTCCCTTCTCGAAGAGGTAAGCGAAAACCCTCACAACCCCTTCCTTCCTCCCAGTTGCCCTTGAATAACAGGTAGGAGGTCTTGGAACTACAGGGCCAGGTAACTGGTGATTCGGAGAAAACTCCAGGGATAAACTTGCCAACAAAGTTTTCAAGCTGACAAGCAGGTATTCTTTATTGCGGCACCGGGAGACACGGGGGATAATTCCTCCTAACGTGTGTCCCCGTACTGCTATACAAGCCATCCTTATATAGTCCCTGGGCATACATGCATATTCATGAGGCTACATATGGATTACATCATTTTCCAGAGAGTTCCCCGCATGCGTACAGAATTGTGGTGGTGGCCTCTGAGGGTCGTTTACTTCTTCCAACAATCTTCATCACTTCTGGCAGCCTTTGAAGCACGCGCAGTAGATGCTCATGCCAGTTTAATTGGTTCGTTAGCACCAGAGTCATAATAATCCTCCTATCCTCCTACTTATCAGTTAGTTTAACTATAGCCCATCCTGGACACCTGCCATTCCCAGATATTCCTTATCCCTGTGTCCTGTTCTTCTAGACTGTTTTTCTTAAAACTAGGCCAAGTATAATGGTTTATCTTCTGAGAATTCTGTATGTTCTCTAGTTGTACTCTGTGTTTTTTTCTCTATGTATCATGCACCTCAGTAATTTTCCATTGCTACTGTTACAAAGCCATCAAACTTAACATTACTTAAAACTACTTATAAAGGTTTCTATATCCCATTTTGTGATTTTGTGCCCCTTTGTCTCAAATTCCCCCCTTTTTCTGTCCTTTTTTAAATTCTTTTGCAACATTTTATATATTACCATTACCATCAAAAGTCTTTTTGAAATAATTTCCCGTTTCTACCTGGTGCTTAGTTTCATTCCGTTTCCAATCTTCGTAATTTGTCATAGACCGTTTACAACACCAGAGGGAACATTGTATCATGCCACAAGTAATCAATATTAAAATAATTAACACCAATATTCCTGCAAACAATTGCCTCAACCAGGAGAGATTGGGTAACCATGAAGTTAACTTTTTCCATGTTTCTTCAAAACCCCAGGAGGTGTCATCCATGGCCATTTCATGAAATATCTTTGTTTCCAAATTTTCTCCAGATCTGTTTCAATTCTGCCACTTTAGTCTGTATAGGAACAACAACTTTCATTGATTATGGAAGAAACCCCTCTTTTTGATGCCAGTAACATGTCTAGAGCCATTCGGTTTTGTAATATCACCTTAGATAGGCTAGTTATCTCTTGTTTTTCTGCATGGATTATATCAACGTTTTTGCTTTCCATTTCCTCTATGGTTGCTGAGATATTTACAATTGCATTCTCTAATTCACTTACTGCCAAAGATGGAATTAGCCCTTTTACAAAACTATGAAATGAGTTGTGCCGTTCAATAATAGGGTTAAACCCTCACTTATTACGTTTAGCAAAACTTCTAATCCTGGTCCTGGAAGGGTACCCGTTGATAATAGTAAAATTGGGTATTACAGCACCTAAGGTGCATGCCCCCTTCCAGTTGGGGGTAGAATTTTATAAGCATTTTTTCCACATAACCAATACCATCCTTTCCCTTTAGGAACGGGCCATCACTGAACTACAATACCATCTATGTTAATTGTATGCTTGCAATTTGAATGGTGACCTACGTCTGTGGCATTTAAACAAGCATGATCTCCTACCCTGGTTCCTGGTGTAATACATCTTTGTGCACAGGTGTAATATTTATTACCTGGGTTAGGATTAACTATTTCAAATGTTAACCTTTCCTTTGAATACAGATTGCTACTGTTCACCCACAAATTTGTCCATGAGACAGTGTTAGGAATTGGAACTCCAATTAATGGGAGATTCAGGCTTTCTCCTGATTTAGGCAACTGTGCACACACCCAACAGTCACTACGATTAAAACATCAGTAACATTCTGCACTAATTTCAGGTATAAGTTCTGGTCCCAAGCTTGTGCGCCAGTTATCATATGAGTCCAAATTATGACCGACACAATTTCATACGCAAGGGTACTGAAGTTTCGATCCAGCCATGTCTTCTCTGGCTCTGGTGCTTTTTTTATTCTTGAATAATGTATCCAAGCAGGTTGTTCCTTTATCTTCACTGCTGTAAAGGTGATCAATAATATCTGGTATAGTCCGCTCCACTTCTCCTGTAGAGGATCTCCTGAAAAATTCTTAACATAAACCCAGTCTCCAGATCTGAAAGGGTGAATTGGATAATCCAAACCTCTTGCTCTTTTCCCTATTTATCTCCTCCAGTTGTTTTCCCAGATTGATCAGAAACTGTCGGAGATAGGCTACTCCCACTTCCTGAA
This sequence comes from Neopsephotus bourkii, assembly GCF_033783945.1. Classification (NCBI taxonomy): domain Eukaryota; kingdom Metazoa; phylum Chordata; class Aves; order Psittaciformes; family Psittacidae; genus Neopsephotus; species Neopsephotus bourkii. The sequence goes on along the minus strand of NW_026901079.1, from coordinate 12,858 downwards.
GACTTTCTCCTTTAAACTGGGACTGATATGGTCTTCCATACAAAATCTCAAATGGGCTAACCTCTTCTTTTGACCGGGGTTTAGTTCGGATTCTTAATAGAGCCAGTGGTAATGCCTGGTACCAATATAAATTTGTTTCCTGACATATTTTACTAATTTGTTGTTTAATCAGATGGTTCATCTTTACTACTTGCCCACTGGCCTGAGGCCTATATGGAACATGTAATTGCCAATCAGTTTCTAATTTTTTGCTAATTTCTTGTAACAATTTTGCACTGAAGTGCGAGCCTCGGTCAGAAGAAATTGCCTTTTGTACCCCAAAATGAGCTTATTATCTCGTTAAATAATATTTTAATCACTTGTTGCAATTTCATATTTATACAAAGAGTTGCTACCCCAATGAGTTTTATTATGTTCTTCCTGATCTAACATCCAGAGCTGGTTATAGGGGATTACAATTTGCCCACCAGGTATTTGAGCCCAACCCTCTATTTTCCTGTCCCTTTAGTTCCTCAATCAATTTTCTATCCTCTTTTGAATATCTAGGTTTAGATTTTTCAATTGTTAGTTTGCCATCAGGGATTAAGGACATGATTTGAAATTGTTCAGCTGCTCGTTTGGCTTCAAAATTGGCCAAATTATTTCCAATTTCTTGATCAGAGCCACCTTGTTGATGCCCTTTACAGTACATAACAGCTACTTCTTCAGGTAGCTGAACAGCTTCCAGTAATTGTAGAATTTCTGCATATCCTGCCTTTCATTTACCATTTTTCATGAAGCTACTACCATCAGTAAACCAAGAATCAGCATCTTCCAGAGGTTTTTCTTTCAAGTCTGGTCGGCTCGAATATACAGTCTCTATGGTGGTCAAGCAGTTTTTTGTTAGTGGTTCTGTCAATTGTTCCTGCAAAAGGATGCTGGATTCACAACGTTAGTGACCACAATTTCTGTATCATCCTGTTCTACAGTGGTGGCCTGGTATTTAAAAAAACGTGAAGGAGATAACCGTGGGTCCTTTCTGCTCCAGGACTACTGATACCACATGGGACACTAGTACAGTAATCTTTTGTCCCAAAGTAAATTTGCAAGCCTCTTTAATATTTGTGATAACTGCTGCCATAGCTTTTAGGCATCTGGGCCATCCTTTGCTCGCTTCATCCAGCTGTTTTGAAAAATAGGCCACTGCCCTTCTGTAGGGTCCTAGTTTCTGAGCAAGAACCCCCAAAGCTATTCCCTGTTCTTCACAGGAATATAGCCAAAAGGATTTAGTCACATCCAGGAGTCACAGAGCTGCAGTTCTCATTAGCTCTGTTTTTAAATTTCTAAAACCCCCCTCTGCTGTACCAGTCCATTCTAAAGAGGGAGAGTTTCCTTTCAACAGTTCATAGATTGGTCTTACCAGAACACCATAATCATGGATCCAAAGTCAGCACCATACAGTCATTACCAGGGATGTCCGGAGCTCCTTGACGGTCGATGGTCTTGGAGTCTGGCAAATGGCTTCTTTTCTAGCAGTTCCAAGTTCTCTCTGTCCTCCTGTTATTTCATATCCTAGGTAGGAAACTTGGGTTTGGGTTAGTTGGGCCTTCTGTCCAGATACCCGATAACCATTCAGTCCCAGAAAATTTACCAATTCCACTGTCCACTGGATACATTCTTCCTTTGTTTCTGTAGCAATTAACAGCTCACCCACATACTGTAACAGAGTCCCGTTTGAGTAGGTGGCTTCCATGATTCTAGTTCTCATGCTAGCTGATTTCCAAAAATTGCCGGACTGTTTTTTTAACCCTTTAGGTAATACTGTCCAAGTTAATTGAGTTTCCCTTCCTCTGTCAGGATTTTCCCATTTGAAAGCCAATAATTGTGGCTTTCTTTGGCCAATGGTAAGCAAAAGAAAGTGTCCTTTAAATCCAAGACAGCAAACCATTTTTTATTATTATTCAATTTAGTCAATCAGTCATATGAATTAACTACTACTGGACGAATATCCTCTGCAATTTTGTTGATTGCCCTGAGATCGTGAACCAATCTGCAACTTTTCTCATTATATTTCTTTACTGTCCAGATAGGAGTATTATATTCCAATTCACATTCAATTAATAATCTATATTTTAAAATTTATCAATTTTTTTTTATTCCCTTTGATCTTCTAATTTTAAGGGATACTGTTTTATTCTAATTGGGTAGGGCCCCCCCCTTTTTATTTCCACTTTAACAGGCAAAGCATTTTTCTCCTTACCTGGAACTTCAGATGCCCATACTCCCACATATACCTGATTAAGGATTTCTTCTATTTCAGGGAGGTCCTCCTTTTTGCTTTTCTGTTGAATTAAACTCAAAACTGCAAATAATTGTTTTTAACTCTGAATTTCATTTTGCCTTCTTTAAATGTTGCTTCTTGCCCTAACAAATATTTTAGAGAATTTGGCATGCATAAATTTTATGCATTCCTTTTTGTTTTCCCAATTTGTACTTTAAAGGTTCCAGAAAGAATGTCCAGGATGGGCTACAGTTAAACTAAGTGATAAGTAAGAGGACAGGAGGATTATTATGTCTCTGTTGCTAACGAAACAATTAAGCTGGTATAAGCATCTACTGTGCATGCTCCAAAGGCATCCAGAAGTGATGAGGATTTCTGGAAGAAGTAAACGACCCTCAGGGACCACCACCACAATTTTGTATGCATGCAGGGAACTTTCTGAAAAATGTTGTAATCCATATGTAGCCTCATGAATATGTATGTCTGCCCAGGGACTATATAAGGACAGCTTGTGTAGCAGTAGGGGGACACACGTTCAGAGGAGCTATCCCCCATGTTTCCTGGCACTGCAATCAAAAATATCTGCTTGTTAGCTTTAAAACTTTGTTGGCAAATTTGTTCCTGGCGTTTTCTCTGAATGAACTGTGGCAAGGTACGCCATGTAGATACTCATGTACCCAAGAGTCAGGCCACTGAGGAACACAAGAACAAACAACAAGTGGATAAAGCTGCTAAGATTGAGGAGGCTCAGATGGACTTAGACTGGCAATGTAGGGGTGAAATATTTTTGGCCCGGTTGGCCCATGACCCTTCAGGCCATTAGGGTAGAGGTGCAAGATACAGATGGCCTCGTGATCGAGGGTTGGCCTTAACTGCCCAGGTTATTCATGACTGGGAAACATGTGCTGCAGTTAAGCAAGCCAAGCAGTTAAAGCCTCTGTTGTATGGAGGGTGGTGGCTGAAGTATAAATATGAGATTGAATATAACATACTCCCACCGACTCACTAAGGCAAGCACTACATGCCTGGAAATATTGCTGTGCTCCACACCACTGCCCACAACACTGTCCTGGGCCTTGAGAAGCAGATTTTGTGGCGATACAGCACCCCAGAGAGTATTGAGTCAGACAATAGGACTCATTTCCAGAATACCTTTATAGACATATGGGCCAAAGAGCATGGCATTGAGTGGGTATATCACATCCCCTACCATGCACCAGCCTCTGGGAAAATCAAATGGTACAATGGGCTGTTAAAAACTACACTGAGAGCAATGGGTGGTGGAACTTTCAAGCATTGGGTTGCACACTTATCAAAGGCCACCTGCTTTGTCAACACGAGAGTATCTGCCAACAGGGCTGGTCCATCCCAGTCAAAACTTTCACATGCTGTAGAAGGGGATAAAGTTCCTGTGGTGCACATAAAGAACCTGCTGGGGAAGACAGTCTGGGTTATTCCTGCTTCAGGTAAAGGCAAACCCACTTGTGGGATTGATTTTCCTCAGGGACTAAGATATACATCGTGGGTAATGAGGAAAGATGGGGAAGTACTATGTATACCTCAAGGGGATTTGATTTTAGGGGAAAACAGCCAATGAACCCAACTGTATGCTGTTGCCTTCTATGTAATACTTTTATAGCCCACCAACTAGATGTCTTCAGGTCATGAGCGACTTGCCCTGACTTCCCTCTGACCATCATCCCAACAATGAATGAACTTTGATAGAACCAGATGAGTTCTGTGGTAAAGGAACGATCAGCATCAGCAGGCAACAATCCAACACTGTACACAGCCTCTCCCGCCCCGAAAGACTGTTACAATAGATGGAACCCAACATCATGGACTGAATGGACTCAGCAGCCTTATAGGGATTATGCACTTCATAGATCATGCACTAAGGAATGATATCTCTCTCTCTCTGTGTGCATGTATATATATTCATATATGTATATATGTAAGAGTAATGATATATTGAAATGGTGAGATCTGAGCATGATGTGAATGCTATGGAATAATGGGTGGATACTATTCTGGGTTCAGAAGTAGCAGTCATTTTTTCTCCTTCTTTGTAGCTGTTGCAGTGCTGTATTTCTGACTTTTGGCTTGGGAACAGCACTGATAACATTGATGTTTTTAGTTACTGCTCAAATGCTTAGTTTATCCAAAGACTTTCTGTGTCCCATGATCTGCCAGGGAGGAGGGCAAGCCGGGAGGAAGCAGAGACAGGACAACTGACCCAAAGTAGCCAAAGAGGTATTCCATCCCACAGCACATCATGCCCAGGATGTAAAATGAGTGTTACCTGGAAGGGCTGGTTCACTGCTCAGTCTGGCTGGGTAACTGCAGGTGGTGAGCAGTTGTATTCTCTTCCCTTGTTATTTCCCTTATCATTATTATTATTGGTGGTAGAAGTAGTGGTTTTTTGTATACCTTAGTTACTGGGCTGCTCTTATCTCAATTTGTGGGAGTTACATTCTTTCGATTCTCTTCCCCGTCCCTCTGGAGGAAGGCGGGGAGTGAGCGAGCGGGCCGCATGGATCTGGCCAATGGCATCCTGGGTTGTATTAGAAGGGGGGTGGTTAGTAGGTCGAGAGAGGTTCTCCTTCCCCTCTACTCAGCCCTGGTGAGACCTCATCTGGAATATTGTGTCCAGTTCTGGGCCCCTCAGTTTAAGAAGGACAGGGACCTGCTGGAGAGAGTCCAGCGCAGGGCAACTAAGATGATTAAGGGAGTGGAGCATCTCCCTTATGAGGAAAGACTGAGGGAGCTGGGTCTCTATAGTTTGGAGAAGAGGAGACTGAGGGGTGACCTTATTAGTGTATATAAATATATAAAGGGGGAGTGTCACGAGGATGGAGCCAGGCTCTTCTCAGTGGCAAACAACGATAGGACAAGGGGCAATGGGTACAAACTGGAACACAAGAGGTTCCACTTAAACTTGAGAAGAAACTTCTTCTCAGTGAGGGTGACGGAACACTGGAACAGGCTGCCCAGGGAGGTTGTGGAATCTCCTTCTTTGGAGACATTCAAAACCCGCCTGGACACGTTCCTGTGTAACCTTATTTAGGCGTTCCTGCTCCGGCAGGGGGATTGGACTAGATGATCTTTTGAGGTCCCTTCCAATCTCTAACATCAAATGAGTGCCTGTATGGCAGTGAGAAAACTGGGAAGAAATCTTAACTATCGCTCAACAAAAGTGTTTCGCAGTAGGATGGGTTGCAGTGCAGCAGGGGGGAAATGACCCAGCCCACCTAAATAATCATCCAGATTACCTCTCCAGGATCTCAGTCCTGACAGCCAAACAGGAAGGGGAGAATTGGGAACAGCTGTTAGAATGGCTGCATGTAAAATGTGGGAACCCAGGAATTAAGGATCTTCTAAAGGAAGCCATGAGCCAAGAGTGGCCAGTAACCAGAGAAATGTGTGCCACAGGCTGAGAACACAGTGAATGTGTTCTCAGCCTGTGGAGAATGCCACACCAGACTCGAAAGACATCCCCTGCAGGATCCCCCACTTCATTTGTGAGAGGAAAAGTTTTGTGTGATGCCTGCCAAATCACTTATATGGGACCCTTACAAAAATAGGAGGGAAAACAGTATGTCTTGGCAAGTGTGGAAATCATATCAGGATTAGTATGTGCAGAAGCATTTGCAACAGCCAAACATTCCCTGACTCAATCAAGACCCAGGTGCCCTATAAGCAATTATTCTTAATTATCTACATAGCAGGAACAGGACGGCTTGCAGTTCCCACACTCCTGTCACTCCAGAAATATAAGTGTTGCACCCCTTGACAGCTTTATGGCATTAGGGTATAATGTGCACTGGTATCTACTAGAGCCTTATACTCCTGTGGGATTGATATTCCAGGCCATCTGATCCACACAGTCCAGTAAATCCAATTGTTCCCTACCTCCACCTGGCTGGAGGCAGGGCCCCTCTAATATGGATCACAATATTGTTTACTTACATATTGTAGAAAGGGATTAGTCGTCTTTACCACTGGAACTGGAGTAAAATCAGCTCTTCCACTCCATCTGGGAACCTGCTCACCAGAGACTGCAGCAGCAGCTTTCATGGGATGATCATCCTTGACCTTTGATCTCCTCTTCAATTCACGCACCTGTTCCTACAGAAGTGAGGTAGTTTTCCATCCCACTTCTTCATGTCTTCTCTGTGATCCCAGAGGTAAAACCATAGGGTGGCCTGTGGCGTGTACCTCCTATATCTTCTCTCTCGAGCAGTAGGGCGCCTTTTGTTAATAGCTGAGACACAGGTTGGTGCACATGGGGAGCTGGATAGATCGGATAGATCATCTCTCAATTGTTTGATCTCTTTGGAGATTTTTTCCACACCTGAAATGATGGAAGGGGTGAGATTCTCTTCCAACTCTTGGAGTTAATGAATAACTTCATCCACTGTTAGTGGTGTGATGTCATGCCAGGTCTTTGATTCCAATGAGTGGGCATATGATGATGGTGCAGTAAGTGTAAATTTCCACCACATGAGTCATGTACGTTCGACTTCGTCTGGATCTACAGATGTATTCCCAGCATCTGGCCTATGATAGATCATCTCAAGAATGGCTGATTACCTCAGAGACTGAATACCTTTCTCTAGAGTAGTCCAGTTGGCCAAACAACTCATAACATCATCCTTGTATGGAAACTTTTCTTTCACAGCTGCCAAGAGCTGCTTCCAAAGGCTGAGGGACTGTTTCTCTCTTGCAATTGCTTTGTCAATTCCCCCTTCTCTAGCAAGTTATCCCAGCTGCTTGGCTTCCCTACCTTCTAGTTCATGACCATCAGCCCTATTGTCCCAGCATCGGAGCAACCAGGTGATGATGTGCTCCCCTGGTTGATGGCTAAAATCTGTTTGCATATTCCATAGCTCAGTTTAGGTCCGAGGTCAAGAATTCACCTCTTCTTCTTCCTCTTCCTCTGATTCATGCAATGATAATTCTTGTACAGATGCTGTCCCCTGTAGTAAGTGCAATGGTTCTTCATCTTTCTTCACTGCACAGGTTGCTCTTTGTGGCTGTCATTTTGCTCTTTGTGGCTCTCGTTTGCTTTTCCCCTTGCGTTCAGCAGCAACAGATATTGGCATGAATTAGTCCTTCGGTTTAGCTGCAGTGACTGTCACTGTGGTTTGAGTAGCTGCAGTGCTGCCACTAGGGTTGGAGTGGCTGCAGTATCTGTTGGAGGGCTTGGTGCAGCCACTGTGCTTGGGGGTTGAGTAGCACCAGTAGCTGCGTTGTTTGTTGCTATCAGGGTTTGTGTAGCTGCTGTTCTTGTTGCTGAGTTTGGTGTAGTTGCCGTACTTGAATTAGAGTAGCAGTGTTGTCTATTGCGGTCCAAGTTTGAGTAGCTGCTGTACTTGTCACTGGGTTTCATGTAGCTGCTGTACTTGGAGTTGGAGTATCTGTGTTGTCTGTTGTAGTCAGGGTTTCAGTAGCTGCTGTACTTGTCATTTGGGTTGGTATAGTTGCTGTGCTTGGAGTTGGAGTAGCTGTGTTATCAGTCACTTTGCTATCAGATCCACAGACATCTTTTTCCATTTTAAGGTACTGGATAGTGTTGAACTGGGCTCTGTAGGCATAGGCCAAGCCTCCACACATTGCCATCTTTTGTCCCTCTCTGGTATGACCAGATTGTCAACCTCTCATTTAAGTGTTTTTCTAGTTTTTCCGGATTTTGCATTTGTTCGGTGGTGAAGTTCCAAAGCACTGGAGAGGCCTACTGGCCTAGATACTTGCCCATACTATCCCACACATCCTGCCACTCATGACTGTCCAGCCTTGGGGAAAATATCTTGGCCCTCCTAGACTTATGTGTTTTAGTAAACACATAAGCAGTTCCAAAGTTTGGGTTCCGCAAGGGTCCTGTGGGTGGTCACTGTACCTCATATTGTTCCCCATCCTCTGAGTCAGCATTTTTCACAGTTCTGTGGAGGCTTATCACCTCCAAACAAGGGGGTCAGAACAAACATGCTTATGCAGTATCGAAAGCTAACAAGCATCCTTGATGTTTGCTTTATTTGTGACAATTCTTGCGAGGCTCCCCATGTCATGTTTTAAGCCCATCCAGCAACCCAAAACCACGCAGCTGCTTGCTCACTGCCCCCCTACCTCCCCCAGCTCCTGGAAGGATGGGGAGGAGAATCGAAAGAAAGTACTCCCACAGGTTGAGATAAGAACAGTCCAATAACTAAGGTGCAATACAAAACCACTAATCCTACCACCAATAATAATTAATGGCTTGGCTTCATGAGTGAAGATTTGGGAAGGGCTTTACCCACACTTACTACAATCACAATGACTAAGGGCATGTGGGATAGGCAAATCTGGTTAGAAAAAATGCTGCTTAGGCAATCCTGAAGTTTCCGATCCATACAGACAGGTGAGAGTAAACCCTTCCAGCCTGCGCAGTGGATTTTTTATGTAAGGCTCAGCATGCACAGAACTGGCCCCAACCTTTACACCTGAGGTTCAATTGCCACGGCCAAGCTAGCTAGGATGGTGACAGCAAAGTTGCCTCAGGTTGTAGGTTTTGTAAGAGTGTCCTTCTCTTAAATGGAAGACCTTACAAGGCTAGACGAGCTCCATCTGCCCGGGTTTGGAGATAGGAGTTTTCCTTCTCCTATGAGGAAGGCTTGTTATAATAATAATGATAAGGGAAATAACAAAGGAAAAGAATACAAGTGCTCACCACCTGCCAACTGATACCCAGCCCGACCTGAGCAGCGATCTAGCCCTTCTGGGTAACTGCCCCCAGTTTATATACTGGTCATGACATGCTGTGGGATGGAATACCCCATTGGCTAGTTTGGGTCAGCTGTCCTGTCTCTGCTTCCTCATGGCTTCCCCTCTTCCCTGGCAGAGCATGAGACTCAGAAAAGTCCTTAGTCAAAGCAAACATTACTGAGCAACAACTAAAAACATCGGTGTTATCAGTGTTGTTCCCAGGCTGAAAGTCAAAAACACAGCACTGTACCAGCTACTAAGAAGGAGAAAAATGACTGTTACTGCTGAACCCAGGACAGTATCCACACCTTATTCCATACCATTCACATCATGCTCAGATCCCACATTTTTTAATATACCATCACTCTTGTCTCATATATATATACACATACACGCACACACAAAGAGAGAGAGAGAACATTCCTTAGAGCGTGGATAAATCTCTATAAAGCTGCTGAGTTCATCTGGTCTATGTTGTTGGGATCCATCTCTTGTAACAGTCTTTCAGAGCAGGAGAGACTGTGTGCAGTGTTGGATTGTTGCCTGCTGGTGACACTGCAGAACTCGTCTGGTCACTGCTGAACTCGTCTGGTTTTGTGAAAGTTCATTCATTATTGGAATGATGGTTGGATGGAAGTCCGGGCAGTTGCTGGTGACCTGAAAACATCTAGTTGGTGGGCTATAAAAGTATTACATAGGAGGCAACATCATACAGTTGGGTTCATTGGCTGTTTTCCCCTAAAATCAAATCCCCTTGAGGTATACATAGTACTTCCCCATCTTTCCTCATTACCCACCAAGTATATCTGGGTCCCTGAGCAAAAGCAATCCCACAATTGGTTTTGCCTTTACCTGAAGCAGGAATAACCCAGACTGTCTTCCCAAACAAGTTGTTTATGTGCACCACAGAAACTTTATCCCCTTCTACAGCATGTTTTGACTGGGCTAGGCCAGCTCTTTAGGCAGATCCTCTGATGTTGACAGAGCAGGTGGTCTTTGGTAAATGTGTTTTCCAATGCAGCTCGTTATCCATCCATGGAGGTCTCCTGGCCCTCCTACTGCACTTCTTTCTAGTTGGGATGCAACACTCCTGAGCTTGTAGCAGGTGATCCTTGAATATCAACCAACAGTCTTGGGCCCCCCCTGCCCTCTATATATTCCATTGAACCTTACTAAGCAGGTTCCTGAAGAGGCCAAAGTCTGCTCTCTTGAAGTCCAGGGCAGTGATCTTGCTGCACACTCTTCTCATTGTCCTGAGGATCTCAAACTCAGCCATCTCATGATCTCACCAAACCAGTCCTTCTGTTTCATAGACTGAAATAGTTCTGTGATCTGATATTCTATTTCCTTCATCTTAGCCCGAGCTACTTCAACAGAGGTAGTGTCCTTATGTATAGTAATGCAGCATTCGCCTTCTGCTAGATTTAACGTACCAGAAACACCCTGTTCTTTAAGTAGCAGCACGTCAAGGCTAGATGGCTTTGCAGTGCCTTTTTTGATACTAGTTGAACTTTCATATCTAGTTCAGTTAGACAACACATGCACTTGCCAAGTCAAGCATTCTAAAACTATCCAATGTCTTTGTATGACCCTGATTGTGGCAAAAAAAAATATTCAAATTGCAGAGCAAGCCTTTGACCCTAAGGGTAATAATGAGGGTCTTGTACTCCATTGGTTGCCTGAATAGGTCTACTTTGAGGGGAGTTACTACTCCGGCATTTCCTAATGTGGGATGCCTCTGCGAAGTGAAATATTTTGTTAGGACATAAGGCTGGTAGGACTCTCCCACATCATAATCTTAGGGATTCTGGGGAGATTTCCAAATGCAATTTTCCATTGTAGCATCCCCATGATAAGCCAAAATGTGCTGGGTACAAAGTTGTTTTGCAAGTCCATGTGTCGTCCCGCATATGACTCTAGATACAGGGGAGATGCAGCAGATGCTTAAATAAACTGCAAAGGGTAGTGGGTACAAGGAACTCCACAGTATTTTGCACACGCATAATCAGAAGAAGCCTTAAAAGTCTTATTACCATATGGACTTTGAGTTTTGAGCCCATATGGGAGGTATCCCCAACACATACACATCCCTTTTTAGCATGCGGAGGCTTTCTATTAGGCAGGTTTCAGGTGGGTCCCCTGAACCACTTGTGCAGTTTTGGGTTGACTTACAAGTGACTAAGGGCTTACAGGTGATCTCAGGCTTAGAGGCTCTGGCAAATGTCAAGGGTTTCAAGCAGGGTGTTCTTGACCACATCCATCCTATGTTGTTCAAATCCTGAGGAAATGTGCCTGGGACCTTAGGCAATGCTATACACCAAGGTAACGTTATATTGAATATCAATTCTGCCTCATAAAAATCTGGTTGTCTGATAAGGGAAAATGTGGGATCAAAAGGAAAAACGTGCAGGGAACCACATAATTGTCTGCCCATATAATCTCATGATGCCCTGGAATCAGGAGTCTGCAAATGCAATAGCCCTAGAGTTTCCAATTCCCTGTTTTTTCCAATTCCTATTTTGATATGAGGCATTACAACTCCAGTGACTTCAAATATCTTTATCACTTGAGGTGTAATACCCAGAAAAGGCATCATTAATGTTGGGGCAATCCCAGGCACACCTACATGTCAGGCAGAGAAGAGATTCAGAGCAGCCCTGCAGAGAAGGACTTTGGGGTATTGGTTGATGAGACAAGGAAGTAATAAATAAAATATAATCCTTTGAAAATAAGTAAATTCAGTTCTAAATAACGTTATGTTTGATGGCTTTGTAACAAAAACAATGGGAATTGACTTGGGCAAATGCTTCACAAAATCTTGTCAGAATACAGCCAAAGAACATAACAAGAATCCTTGTAGAAGATAAATCATTGCAGTTTGTCTAGTTTTAGGTCTTTATGACCTTAGTACAAAAATAATTCTAAGAAAAACAGGAGAGAAAAACAGTATGTGTAGATAAAGAGTATCTGAAACTCAGATGGTTAATGAATATGTATGTTAAGAAATAATATAACCACAGTCTGTTTGAAGTTTGGCTGAGACACGCTAGGAGGAGCTATCCCACATGTTTCCCAGCACTGCAATAAAGAATACTTGCTTGTCAACCTAAACTTTGATGGCAAGTTCTTAGTGAGTTTTAAAAATCAAATTGGCACCCCAGGTAGGACCCTCTCTGCTCGGCTGCAGGGTCCACTGAGGACAGGGCTTGCTAGGGCTCTCGGGAATTTTTCCCTGTGGGACCCCTCTACTCCCTCAGATCACTGCAGGAGCAGAGAAGGACCATCATTGAAAAAGTATTCTTTTGTGAATATTAGTTTCTGGTTATTATTCCGTAAGGAGCAGGAGATGTCCTGTGTGTGCATCTGTCTGTCTGGATTGGGTTAGGCTTCTGTCTGAAGCCTTACGTAAATCGAGATATAGAAATTTCGCAGGTAAAGGCGCATACCTGTCTGCTAGTGCCCAATTGGTATACATCTGGCTCTGTCTGTGCCTCATCAGTATTTGAATCAGTTTTACAGATTATCACAATAATAATTTTGGTATTGGCAACCTGAAACTCTGTGATTTACTGGTATTTGACCTATTTTTGTGGCTCATTATGGTAACTATTTTGGTATTAATGATATATGATTAATGCTGTATTATATGTTGTGATTGTGTTATTAATTGTTGCTTGTTTATTGTTGCATGTTTAGTTGGATTTTGTCTCTGTCTCAAATACTGTAGTTGTGTTCAGAGTGTCTCTGGGATCCCTTGCATATGTGTGTGTGTAGCTGCACCAAGAGATGCTGTTCTGTGTGTATTTTTGTTGTCGAGGTCACATTGAAGTTTTTGTGTAATGTTTCATAAGAAAGAG
>NW_026901078.1:0-28235 GCF_033783945.1 Neopsephotus bourkii | reverse complement strand
CATAGAGCCTGCCCCATAGCGCTGCCCCAGGTACTGCCCCATAGAGCCTGCCCCATAGCGCTGCCCCAGGTACTGCCCCATAGAGCCTGCCCCATAGCGCTGCCCCAGGTACTGCCCCATAGAGCCTGCCCCATAGCGCTGCCCCAGGTACTGCCCCATAGAGCCTGCCCCATAGCGCTGCCCCAGGTACTGCCCCATAGAGCCTGCCCCATAGCGCTGCCCCATAGAGCCTGCCCCATAGCGCTGCCCCAGGTACTGCCCCATAGAGCCTGCCCCATAGCGCTGCCCCAGGTACTGCCCCATAGAGCCTGCCCCATAGCGCTGCCCCAGGTACTGCCCCATAGAGCCTGCCCCATAGCGCTGCCCCAGGTACTGCCCCATAGAGCCTGCCCCATAGCGCTGCCCCATAGCGCTGCCCCAGGTACTGCCCCATAGAGCCTGCCCCATAGCGCTGCCCCAGGTACTGCCCCATAGAGCCTGCCCCATAGCGCTGCCCCAGGTACTGCCCCATAGAGCCTGCCCCATAGCGCTGCCCCAGGTACTGCCCATAGAGCCTGCCCCATAGCGCTGCCCAGGTATTGCCCATAGAGCCTGCCCATAGCGCTGCCCCAGGTACTGCCCCATAGAGCCTGCCCCATAGCGCTGCCCCAGGTACTGCCCCATAGAGCCTGCCCCATAGCGCTGCCCCAGGTACTGCCCCATAGAGCCTGGCCCATAGGGCCTGCCCCATAGCGCTGCCCCAGGTACTGCCCCATAGAGCCTGCCCCATAGCGCTGCCCCAGGTACTGCCCCATAGAGCCTGCCCCATAGCGCTGCCCCAGGTACTGCCCCATAGAGCCTGCCCCATAGCGCTGCCACAGGTACTGCCCCATAGATCCCACCCTACAGATCCTGCCCCCTCAATCCATGCCCTAGAGATCCCACCCCATAGATCCTGCCATACAGATACTGCCCCATAGAGCCTGCTTTAATGCCCACCCCATATTCCCTATAGATGTTGCTGGAGGAGATCCCACCACCACCAGGTGAGTTCTGCCCCATAAGTGGGGGGGTATGGGGGGTGCATGGGTGTCCATGGGGTGTATGGGGGGTGCATGGGTGTCTATGGGGTGGCTATAAGGTGTCCATGGGGTGTCTGGGGGGTTTGTATGGGGAGCTGTGGGGTGTCGTGGGGCACTATGGGATGCCTGGGGGGGGTCTATGGGGCTGACCCCCAAGTGCTGCCCCACTGCAGGCCCCCCCCTGACCGTGTCCCCTGAGGTCATCACCCTGAGAGAGCCTGAGCCCGAGGCCCTGGTGCTGCCCAGCATCGAGGTGGGTCTGCCCCATTTCGGCACTTGGGGGGCAGTTATGGGGCTCTGTGGACTCCAATGGAGTTACTGAACCCCTATGGGATGCTATGGGGCTGCCCCATAGAGGGGTTGGGGGTGCTGTTGGGCTGCCCTATAGGGGTTATGGGGCTGCCCTATCGGAGGTCAGGGCTTGCTATGGGGCTGCCCCATAGAGGGTTTGGGGGTGCTGTTGGGCTGCCCCATAGGGGTGATGGGGCTGCCGTATCAGAGGTTAGGGCTTGTTATGGGGCTGCCCTGTTGGAGGTTAGGGCTTGCTATGGGGCTGCCCCATAGAGGGTTTGGGGATGCTGTTGGGCTGCCCTATAGGGGTTATGGGGCTGCCATCGGAGATTAGGGCTTGCTAAGGGGCTGCCCCATAGAGGGTTTGGGGGTGCTGTTGGGCTGCCCCATAGGGGTTATGGGGCTGCCCTATTGGAGGTCAGGGCTTGCTATGGGGCTGCCCCATAGAGGGTTTGAGGGTGCTGTTGGGCTGCCCCATAGGGGTTATGGGGCTGCCTTATCGGAGGTTAGGGCTTGCTATGGGGCTGCCCCATAGAGGGTTAGGGGGCGCTGTGGGGCAGCTCCATAGCGCTATGGGGCACAGGAGGAGGAGCTGCCTGAGGTGACGCTGAGGGAGCTGGAGCTGCTGAGAGAGGCTGAGGCTGAACTGGGACCCCCAGGTATGGGGCCGGGGTCACTTATGGGGCTGGGGGGCAGGGGAGAGGCCTGGAGCTTCCCCAGCCCCACAGCGACCCCCAGTTGTGCCCCATAGAAGAGGAAGTGCCTGAGGTGCCGGAGCTGGTGGAGGTCCCACGTGAGCACTTATGGGGCACAGGGAGCACTTAGGGGTTTCTATGGGTCACTTATGGGGCTGGGGGGCACATATGGGTCTGGGGGGGTCACTAATAGGGCAGAAGGGTGCACTTATGGGGCTGAGGGAGACACAAGTCCCAAAGGGTCACAAGGGGTTACTTATGGGTCTCTGTGGGTCACTTGTGGGGCAGAGGGGTGCACTTATGGGGCTCAGAAGGGCAGTTACAGGGCCCACAGGGCACCAGGTCTGTGGGGTGTCATGGGTCACGGTGGGTCACTTATGGGGCAGAGGGGGTGCACTTACGGGACTGGGGGGTCACTTATGGGTCTCTATGGGGCACAGGGAGCACATAGGGGTTTCTGGGGGGGACACTTATGGGGCAGAAGGGGGGGTTTATGGGTCACACTTGGTCACTTATGGGGCAGCCTCTCCCCACAGCTCCCATCCTCCCTGCGGTGCCCCCTATCACGGTACGTGTGGGGCCTCTCTGGGGCTCTATGGGGTCTCTATGGGGCACTGATTCCTTCTACCCCCTGTAGCCTCCGGCTGCCCCACGGAGGCGCCGCCGGCGCCGCCTGCCCCATAGCGACCCCGAGCCGCAGCTCCCCCAGGCCCAGTTCCAGGCCCAGCTCCTGCAGCCCCAGAGCCACTGCCAGCCCCTGGTGAGTGGGGCCCATCTATGGGGCAGCCCCATAGATCTATGGGGCAGGAGCTAGAGATGCGCCCCATAGGTGCTGCCTGAGCCCCCCAAGAGGCGCCGCTGGACCCCAAAGCAGCTGCTGGAGACCCCGACCTGTGGTGGGTCTGTGGGGCACTATGGGGGTCTATGGGGCTCAATGACTCTCTATGGGGCTCTATAGGGCTCTGCTCTGCCCCATAGGGTGGCTGCCCCCCAGCCTCTGGGCCCTATGGAATCGCTGCCGGCTCCTGCCCCACATCGAGGCCCCCCCCGTGCCCCCTGAGCTGCCCAGTGAGGTGGAGGTGAGGTCCCTGCCCAATAGATCCCCCTTTAGCCCCATAGATTCCCATTCATCCCCATAGATGCCACCCCTGCCCCACAGATCCCCATTCAGCCCCACAGATTCTTCCCTTCAGCCCTAGATCTCTTCCCCTTCAGCCCCATAGATCCCCCCCTTCAGCCCCATAGATCCCCCCCTTCAGCCCCATAGGTCCCTATTTACCTGCACAGATTCCCCACTTCAGCCCCATAGATCCCTATTCAGTCCCACAGATTCTCCCCTTCAGCCCCATAGATCCCCTCAGCCCCATAGGTCCCTCCCCCTCTCTGCCCCATAGCTCCCTATTTACCTGCAGATTCCCCGCTTCAGCTCCATAGATCTCTCCAGCCCCATAGATCCCATTTAGCCCCATAGATCCCCCCATTCAGCCCCACAGATCCCCTTCTGTGCCCTGTAGGTGCTGCGAGAGGCGCTGGAGCCGAGCCTGCCCCCGCTGCCCTCCTCGGGTGAGCTATGGGGTGTCTGTAGGTCTGGGGGGGGATCTATGGAGCACTGTGGGGTGCCTATGGGGTGCTGTGGGGTGTCTATGGGGCACTGGGGTGCTGTGAGGTGTCTATGAGGTGCTGTGGGGTGTCTGTGGGGCGCTATGGGGTGTCTATGGGGCGCTGTGGGGTGTCTATGGGGCGCTGTGGGGTGTCTATGGGGCGCTGTGGGGCTCACGGCTCTGGGTCTCTCCCCATAGAGGTGTCTCTGGAGGTGTCAGAGGAGGAGCTCCGGCCCCGTCTGCTGATCCCTGAGGAGCGGCGGTGAGGGGCTGGGGGGGGGGGGCTCTGCGCCACACTTGTGGGTCCTGCCCCACACTTATGGGTCCCCCACTCTGCCCCACAGGCCCCTCCCTCCATTGCCGCCCCCCCCCCTCCCGGAGCTGCCCGAGCGCCCTGAACCAGAGCTGCCCCCCACTGCCCCCCCCAACATGGCCGCCCTGCGCAGGTTTGTGCCCCCCCCCCCCCCTATGGGGCAGCCCCATAAGTGCCTCCCACCCACACATATGGGGGTGCCCCCCCTTATCTATGAGGCTGCCCCATAAGTGCACCCCCCACTTACAGGGCAGCCCCATAAGTGGGGGGTGGGGGGGTACTTATGGGGCTGCCCCATAGGCTGGTGGCGGCTGTGGCACAGCAGCCTGGGGGGGGGGAGCTGGCGGCCATCTTGCCCCCCGGCGCCTCCCGGAGGCTCATGGGAAGGCTGTTCTACCTGTGCCTGGGTGAGTTGGGGGGCAGCCCCATAAGTGACCCTTTGGGACCCATAAGTGATTCCTAACCCCCCCTCCTCTGCCCAATAAGTGCCCCCCTGTGCCCCATAAGTGTGTCTGCCCCCAGGTGACCCCCCCTGACCCATAAGCGGACTTCCCCCTAAGTGACACCCCCAGCCCCATAAGTGACTCCTAACACCCGCTCAGCCCCACAAGTGTCTGCCCCCCAAGCTGCCCCCTGTGCCCCATAAGTAACCCCCACTTCCATAAGTGTGTTTGTTCGCCTCGTGTTGCAGATCTGCCCCATAAGTGATGCCCCAGCCCCATAAGTGAAATCCCCACCCCCATACATGCCCTTTTGAGCCCCATAAGTGACCCCCCAAGACCCCCCCCCAGCCCCATAAGTCTCCCCCCCAATAAGTGTGGGGCTGCCCCCTAAATGCCCTGTGCCCCATAGAGCTCTGCGGTGCGGGTTGGCTGCGGCTGGAGCAGACCCAGCCCTTCGGCCCCATAACTCTGCGGCCGGGGCCGCGTGGGGCACCCCCCGCTATGGGGCAGGAGGAGGAGGAGGAAGCGGTGGCCCCAGAGCCCTCCTATTAAAGCTCTCTGGACCCAGTGGAGGCTCCTGATTGGTTCGCAGTGTGATGATGTCATTTGGAGGGGAGATGTGATTGGCTGGCAGTGGGGGTGCAGGTTTAGAGGGGCTCATGGTCCCCCATAGCTCCCTATAGACACCCCATAGACCCCCACAGAGACCCACAGCCCCTCACAGACGCCCCATAAAACCCTATAGCTCCCCATAAGCACCCCATAGAGCCCCATAGTCCCTCATAGACACACTATGGACCTCCACAGCACCCCATAGCCTCCCCAGACCTCCATAAACTCCCCATAGAGCCCCACAGCTTCCCATAGACCCACGTAGACCCCCCGCAGCCTCTCACAGATACCCCACAGACCCATATATCACCCCACAGAACCCCACAGTCCCTCACAGGCACCCCATAGCTCTGCACAAAACCCCACAGCCCCTATTCTCCCCTACGGGGCCGGGCTGCAGCACTTGCACCCAGCGTTGGGGGGGGGTCGGACTCTACAACTGCTGTTAATGGGGGGGAGAGACCCCAACTCCCCCCTGCCCAGCTCTATGGGGATGGGACCCCGTGTGGCACCAGGACCCCCATAGCCCCCCCCCGTGATAAATGGGACGCCCGAGCCCCCCCGTATGAGCCCCGGGACCTCTGAGGCGCCTTTATTGGGGAATGAGCCCCCCATAGGTAAGGACTGGGGCCCCCAAGTTACCCCCATGGGGCCCTGTAGGCCCCGCTCCGCCTGCGCTGCCACAGCCCCTCCGGTGCCGCCGCCATTTTGGAATGAGAGCGGAAGTGCGGGGCGACTCGATGGTGCCGGCCTCGGGCGGGAAGGGGCGGGTCCAAGGGAGGGACCGCCCCCTGCGGCCTTAAAAGGGCAATGGGAGATGAGGTTGGTGCCGCGGCACTTAAAGGGGCAATGGAGTAAAGGGGGCAGAGTGAGGCAGTGAGGCCACGCCCCCTGTGCCCTTATAGGGGTGCCAGGACCGCTCGTGTCAAACGGGCGGAGTCAAAGCTGTTGAGGCCAGGCCCTCGTACCCTTAAAAGGGCAATGGGTCGGAACCGCTAATGAGGGCTCACTGCATGTCTTAAAGGGGCAATGGACCCAAAGGGGGCGGAGTCAAGGCAGTGAGGCCACGCCCCCTGTGCCCTTATAAGGGTTCCAGGGCCGCTCAGCGGGGTTTCCTTGTGCCCTCCGTTCAAAGCCCCTCCAGCTCCAGCTCCAGCTCCACCCCTACCACGGGCAGGGACCCCCCCCACCATGGCAGCCCCCGTGTCCAGCCCGGCCCGGAGCGCTGCCGGGCTCGGCAGGCCCTGGTTCATTACCACTGCTCATTAATGAGGCCCTTTCGGTTCCCCACAAGGGCGGCTCCTCTGAGCCGTTCCCCTGTGCAGCACAAGGAGCCACAGCTCCGAGCCCACTCCCCTGCAGCAGCAGATCCAGCAAGTGCCCCCCCGCTCCCCACGGGGGCCATGGCAGAGGGGGGAAGCCCAGCACATCCCAGCTGCAGAGGAGGCTCCCGGGAGCAGGCCAGCTCCTGGCACAGGGACTCTGCCAGCTCCAGGTCCAGCCTGCACTGGGCTCTGAAACAAGGGGGTTCTGTTTGTCCATTGAGAGCGGTAACTCCGTAGGCGCCAGAGTTCTCAGGTCACTTGGGTGCTCACATCTCATCTATGGTGAGCAAGGCGCACGGAACGTGACCCCGTTGCTAGGATAGGATGTAACCATATTGTTAAATAGCGGGTCACAGTATCCCAGTATCCCAGTATGTTGGAGATTGGAAGGGACCTCAAAAGATCATCCAGTCCAATCCCCCTGCCGGAGCAGGAACACCTAGATAAGGTTACACAGGAACGTGTCCAGGCGGGTTTTGAATGTCTCCAGAGAAGGAGACTCCACAGCCTCCCTGGGCAGCCTGTTCCAGTGTTCCGTCACCCTCACTGAGAAGAAGTTTCTTCTCAGGTTTAAGTGGAACCTCTTGTGCTCCAATTTGTACCCATTACCCCTTGTCCTTTCATTGTTTGCCACTGAGAAGAGCCTGGCTCCATCCTCGTGACACTCCCCCTTTATATATTTATATACACTAATAAGGTCACCCCTCAATCTCCTCTTCTCCAAACTATAGAGACCCAGCTCCCTCAGTCTTTCCTCATAAGGGAGATGCTCCACTCCCTTCATCATCTTAGTTGCCCTGCGCTGGACTCTCTCCAGCAGGTCCCTGTCCTTTTTAAACTGAGGGGCCCAGAACTGGACACAATATTCCAGATGAGGTCTCACCAGGGCAGAGTAGAGGGGAAGGAGGACCTCTCTCGACCTACTAACCACCCCCCTTCTAATACACCCCAGGATGCCATTGGCCTTCTCGGCCACAAGGTGTCCATGTGAAACAGCCACAACAAACGATGCAGCCAGCCCAGAGCTCCTGTAACCGGAGCAGAACCTGCGCTGCTCAAGCCCCGAGGTACCAAGGGGCAAGCGAGGAAGCAGAAGGGAAGTTACCTGGGGCAGTGACCCCCAGCGGGGCTGAGGTTCCAGTGCCCGCTCCATGGATGGGAGCAGGGACCGGGCAATGACCACGCCTCCCTGCCCGGCTCCTTGAGCCCTGACCCTCGGGCGGTTCATGCGTGCATGGGGCCCGTGCAAGCCCTGCACTGCCGGGCCATTACCGGGCACAGCGAGCCCCGTGCCCTGCAGCAGCGCTGCCTGCGCATCCTCCCCGCCCGCCGCCGGGGCTGTCCTGCCTGCGGGGTGATGTGGAGGCAGCGCTCCCACAGCAGAAGGGACATCGGGTGCCAAAACTGACTGACCCGAAAGATGCAGCAAGGCCGTGAGAGGCCCGGGGAAGCTGAAGCAAGATGAGAGGAGCTGGAGCTCACTGAGTTCATGAGGACTGGGGGCTGTTGGCAGCTTTCGAGGTCAAGTTCTCGCACCTGTGCTTAGCCAATTGTGTGTTAGTGGCTAAGGGTCTTCAAGACACGGATCCAACCATCATCTGCCAAATCACCGTAAGCGCCTGTGAGAAATGGTATCTAAGGGGTTAAAGCTCTGTAATAAATGGGCACTCGCTGCTCACACTGATGGTTCCTGCGTTGTCCGTGGCTCCCACGCCAACCCCAAACACAGCCCAAGAACCGTGTGCACATCCCTGCACAAGCGCATCTGCAGCCTCAGGGTCACCTCCCTGTCCTGCTGCAGCAGTCGCAGGGACCCCAGGCCATGGCTCGGGGCAGCTGCAAGAGCCCCTGCGCTGGGTTGCTCGGAAGCTCTAGGATGGGGAAGGGAGGGATTGAGCGGGGTCGCCCCTCTGCTGCCCATTCACAGTTCTGCTCTGGAAACGCTGCCAGCTCCTTGCTGCAAGCTCCAGTGCTTGCACGTGCAGGAGGAGCAGGACTATCACAGTCTCTTGTCCCTTATCTGTGGCCGTAGCAACTCCAAGCCTCGCTCCTTATTCCTCCCATCCCTTCTACACCCCTCTCATTGCGGGCACCGCTCAGAAGCCGGCTGCCGTGGGAGCCACTGCATCACACACTGCTTCATCCCGTCGGGAGGCGCTTTTCCTCCATGGGCAGCAGGCGCTGCCAAGAGCCAGCAGGGGGCAAGCTCAGCAGCCGGGAGGGGCTGCAAGGAAGGGGGCCGCTCTGCAGGCGTCTCTGCTACTGAAACAAGGGAAGAGCTGGAGAAGGCAGAGGCAAGCAGTGGGGAGGAAGGGATGTGGTTCATTGGCCCGAGGAAGTGTCCGCGGCAAGCTCAGGCTGCAGCACGATGGCCTCAGCGCAGCTCCCTCGGGTCTGGAGCTGGCAGTGGGGCTCTACCCCTCCACTCTGGGGCTGACGCAGCAGCAGAGAGCCCTGCGCAGAGCCCTCAGCGCCCTTCTGAAGCGGGATGCTCGCCGCTGTTGGGCTGCTCCTGCGTACGGGAGGGAGGCGATGCCTGTGGGGAAAGGGGAGCTGTAGGCACGGGGCTGGGCGGGCACCGGGCGAGCTCCTGCTGCCACCCACCACTGAGGGCTTCCCTCGGGGGCTTTCCATGGACAGCTTTGAGCCCTCGCCCAGGGAGGGGAAGCCAAGGCATGGCCGAGCTCGTGCACACGCTGCTGCCGACCTTGTCTGGGTGCCGCTTGACTCAGAGACGCAGCTGGCTCGGCCTTGGTGTCCTCAATGGCTGCAGGAGACGCTGCCAGTTCCTCCCTGTGTAGCGGTGGGGAGGCAACAGCTGTGTTGGCCTCTCCCTGGTGCTTTCCAGGTGCTCTCCTCACCTTGCGCCCAGAGGAGACCTGCGCGCCTCTCTCGATAGGTGCGCGTCGCCTCTGAGCAGCTTGCACAGGGGTCTCAGTGTCCCTATGTGCTGCAGGGCTCCTTGCTGCCTTGCACACACCCACATGGCTTTCATCCATGTCCCGCTCTTCCACAGGCTGCTCGTCTCTGCCCTGGATCACATCCAATGACTTGTGCAGGACATCACTCACGAGGAGCCCGGCTGTTTCTGCCCCCTGCTCGACAAAGCCAGGGGAAGCGGGTACCGGTGCTTCCTCCTCCTCTTGGTCCACGGCAGCGAGAGCTGTGTGCTGCTGCTCTTCCTCAGCATCCGAGAGGTCATCTACTGTCATGGCCTCTACCTGCTCCTCTACAGGCACTGGAGACACCGCGTCTGCTCCAGCCTGGCCCGCTGCTGGGATGAGAGGGGCTGTGCTGGGCTCTGCCCGAAGCTCTGCATCCAAGGGAGGCTCCATGCCCCGAACAGTTGCCGCTGGCATTGCTGCCGTGGACACATCCATGTGTCTTTGGGCCATGGATGTGGCCTGGATCGCATCCAATGGCCTGTGCAGGACATCACTCATGAGGAGCCTGGCTCTTTCCTGATGTACCCGCTCCATCGCTGGACGCCACCGCAGCAACTCGCTCTTGAGGCTGCCCGTGCTGCCCGCTGCCGGAATTGGTGGCAGGGGCTCTGCAGCTTGCAGGGTTCTCCTCAGTGCTCGCTGAGCTGCTGGGGCCTTGCTGCTGTTGGCTGCCAGGGAGGTGCCTCCTGTCCTGTGCGCTCCTGCAGCTGGTGACTGCTGGCAGGGTCCCTGGCTGCTGGTGCTGTGCCTGCGCAGCACTGTGCTCATGCTCCCCGAGTTCTCTGCTGCGGGAGCAGAGCCTGTGCACCTGCGCAGAGCAGGCTGCCAGGTCTCCAGCCGTGTATCTCTGCCGCTGTAATCGGGGACACGGCGCAGCTGGGCAGGAGCTGTTGGAAGCTGCTGTGGCTTCCTGCTCAAGGTGGCGATGGCCGAGGCGCTCACGCTGCCAGAAGCTGCAGAGGGTGCTGGTGTTAGAGGGGGCAGCCTGCAGCCAGGTGGTGGCCGCGGTGCCATTGTCACCAGCGGTGGCTGACGGAGGGTCTGCTCCTGTCTCGACCCCCTGGTGCTGGGCAGCACCGCTCGGTGCCCCAGGCTGCCCATCTGCAACAGAAGGCGAGCAGAGGCTGTGTGACTGTGTCCATTGTGCCCATGGCCCAGCAGGCTGAGCTCAGGCAGTTGGGATCCCCTGCCAGCCCCAGGGCAGGGCTCAGTCCCGCAGGCGGCTGCCTCCTGCTCCTGGAGCCCCTGGGGAGAGGGCTGGGCACCCGCAGCCCACGGTCACTGCCCAGAGCACCCCCGGCAGCCTGTGGGGGGCACGGCAAGGGGGGCTCAGCTTGCTCCCTCCTGCACCTCCTGCCTGCCCATCAGCATCTCCCGGGGTCGGGAAGAGGTTTGGCCCCGTCTCCCTGGGGCTCCCTACCTGTGCCTGCTGGCTGAGGACAGGCCGAAACCGCTCTGGGTAGGGCACCCGTGGCAGCGTGATCCTATGGCGGGACCACTCCTGCCTCAGGCTGCCCTGCAGCACTTCCTCGGGCTGCCTGGGGGCCACCTGCGGGCAGGAGGAGGAGGAGGAGGTGTGTGATGGAGGCGGCTGCCTTGGCACAGCAGCCCATGCAGTGCGGGCAAGCCTGGCCCTGTCACCGAGGGAGCTCCCAGCAGCCCCGTCCCACCACCGGCCTCTCCCTCCTGCCCCGGCCCTCACCTGGCATCTCCTCTGCTCCCTGGGCCTGCCCTCAGCGGGCTGCCAAGGGGCTCTCTCCTCTGTACCCGCGGGCATCTTCCACATCCTGGGACTGAACTGCCGGGGGCTTCCAGGGGAACTGCTGCCTCCTGCGGGAGGCTGCTCCTCTGCACTGAGGTACTGCGGGGCTCTGGCTCCTTATGGACCCCACGGTCAGTGCGGTGTCACAATGGCCTCTGGGCACAAGGACTCCCCTCTACGTCACAAAGCCCTGGCAGTTGCCGTGGAGCTGCCCAGTCCCATCACTGTTCCCACCAGCTCCCAACATCTCCATAGTGACCACCAAGGCTTTGTGATGTTGGTGCCATTGTGCCCTTGCCTACTGAGCACTCTAGGGCCTCAGACTCAGGAGCTGATGCACTCTCCTGCGTTCAGCACTAGCAGTCATTATTTCTCTTTCTTAGCTGCTGCAGTGCTGTGGTTCTGACTCTCAGCCTGGGAACAGCGCTGATAGCACCGATGTTCTTAGTTACTGCTCTAATGTTTGGTCTGCCCAAGGACTTTGTGAGCCTCGTGCTCTGCCAGGGAGGAGGGAAGCTGGGAGGAAGCAGGGACAGGACCCCTGACCCAAACTGCCCAGAGAGGTATTCCATACCACAGCACGTCATGCCCGGGATGTAACTGGGAGTGACCCGGAAGGGCTGGTTCACTGCTCGGTCGGGCTGGGTATCGCCAGGTGTTATTGTATTCTCTTCCCTTGTCATTTCCCTTATCATTATCAGTACTGGTGGCAGCAGCAGTGCTTTGTGTCATAGCTGAGTTACTGGACTGCTCTTATCTCAACCCATGGGAATCACATTCTTCCAGTTCTCCTCTGTCCCTTTGGTAGCGGGGTGTGGGGGTGGAGAAACGTGGGGAGATTGAACGAGTAAGACTGCGTGGCTGACAGAGTTTAAACCACACCGTACTCTCAGGCTCAGGCTCTGGGATTGAGACTGTGGGGCTGAGACTGTGGGGCTCAGACTGTGGGGCTGAGACTGTGGGGCTGAGACTGGGGCTGAGACTGGGGCTAAGACTGTGGGGCTGAGACTGGGGCTAAGACTGTGGGGCTGAGACTGGGGCTGAGACTGTGGGGCTGAGACTGGGGCTAAGACTGTGGGGCTGAGACTGTGGGGCTGAGACTGGGGCTGAGACTGGGGCTAAGACTGTGGGGCTGAGACTGGGGCTGAGACTGTGGGGCTGAGACTGGGGCTGAGACTGTGGGGCTGAGACTGTGGGGCTGAGACTGTGGGGCTGAGACTGTGGGGCTGAGACTGTGGGGCTGAGACTGTGGGGCTGAGACTGTGGGGCTGAGACTGTGGGGCTGAGACTGTGGGGCTGAGACTGTGGGGCTGAGACTGTGGGGCTCAGACTGTGGGGCTGAGACTGTGGGGGTGAGACTGTGGGGCTGAGACTGTGGGGCTGAGACTGTGGGGCTGAGACTGTGGGGCTGAGACTGTGGGGCTGAGACTGTGGGGCTGAGACTGTGGGGCTGAGACTGTGGGGCTGAGACTGGGGCTAGACTGGGGGCTGAGACTGTGGGGCTGAGACTGGGGCTGAGACTGTGGGGCTGAGACTGGGGCTGAGACTGGGGCTAGACTGGGGCTAGACTGTGGGGCTGAGTGTGGGGCTGAGACTGTGGGGCTGAGACTGGGGCTAAGACTGGGGCTGAGACTGGGGCTAAGACTGTGGGGCTGAGACTGTGGGGCTGAGACTGTGGGGCTGAGACTGGGGCTAAGACTGTGGGGCTGAGACTGTGGGGCTGAGACTGGGGCTGAGACTGTGGGGCTGAGACTGGGGCTGAGACTGGGGCTAAGACTGTGGGGCTGAGACTGGGGCTGAGACTGTGGGGCTGAGACTGTGGGGCTCAGACTGTGGGGCTGAGACTGTGGGGCTGAGACTGTGGGGCTGAGACTGGGGCTGAGACTGTGGGGCTGAGACTGGGGCTGAGACTGTGGGGCTGAGACTGGGGCTAAGACTGTGGGGCTGAGGCTGTGGGGTATGGTGGACTGTGGGGCTGAGACTGTGGGGCTGAGACTGGGGCTAAGACTGTGGGGCTGAGACTGGGGCTGAGACTGTGGGGCTGAGACTGGGGCTAAGACTGTGGGGCTGAGACTGGGGCTAAGACTGTGGGGCTGAGACTGGGGCTAGACTGTGGGGCTGAGACTGGGGCTGAGACTGGGGCTGAGACTGGGGCTAAGACTGTGGGGCTGAGACTGGGGCTGAGACTGGGGCTGAGACTGGGGCTAAGACTGTGGGGCTGAGACTGGGGCTAAGACTGTGGGGCTGAGACTGGGGCTGAGACTGGGGCTAAGACTGTGGGGAACGTGGGGCTGGACTGGGGCTGAGACTGGGGCTGAGACTGGGGCTGAGACTGGGGCTAAGACTGTGGGGCTGAGACTGGGGCTGAGACTGTGGGGCTGAGACTGGGGCTGAGACTGGGGCTAAGACTGTGGGGCTGAGACTGTGGGGCTGAGACTGGGGCTAAGACTGTGGGGCTGAGACTGTGGGGCTGAGACTGGGACTGAGACTGGGGCTAAGACTGGGGGGCTGAGACTGTGGGGCTGAGACTGGGGCTGAGACTGGGGCTAAGACTGGGGGGCTGAGACTGGGGCTGAGACTGGGGCTGAGACTGTGGGGCTGAGACTGGGGCTCAGATTTTGGCACTGATACTCTGGGTGAGACTCTCAGACACAGACTCTGTGGCTGAGTCTGTGCCTGAGCCTCTGGTGCTCAGCTTTTGGACCTGATTCTCTGGGTGAGACTCTCAAATGCAGACCGGGGGGCTGAGACTGGGGGGCTAAGACGCTGGTGCTGAGAGTCTGGGGCTGAGGCTGTTGCTGCGACTACGACTAAGACTCTGGGATTCAGACTTCGGGGCTGAGACTGTAGCTGAGACTCTGCGGCGCAGGCTCTGTGGCTAAGACTGCAGGGCTCATCCTCTGAGATGAGGCTGGGGCTGAGACTCTGGGGCTGAGACTCTGGGGCTGAGACTCTGGGGCTGAGACTCTGGGGCTGGGAATTTAAGGTGGAAAAGCAAGGAGCAAGAGCAGCGCTGGTGGCATCGTTGCGGACCTCACAGCCTGCACAAGAGGCCTGGCTGCAGTTTTCTGTCCTGCCTCTTGAGCTGTGCTAGCAGAGGCCAAGCATTTCCTGCTCTGCTCCCTGTGCTGCAGGACGGCCGGGAGCAGACGCCGGAATACGTATGGGGTGTTGTGTAACCTGATGGATATGTGTGATTGTAGAGACTAATGAGGGGAGAGGTGAGGTTGCGGCGGGCCTGCCTTTGGAGGGGCTATCCCCCGTGCTCCTCAGCTCAATAAAGCATACCTACTTTACAACTGGAACGAGTTGTGGAGTCTCTCTGCTTATCAGATCTAAGTTAAGCTGAAGGTACTTTAGAAGGATGGTGTGAAACAATTTAATCACGTTTAGTGGGGCCACAGACTTGAACACTGTTATCTTTGACCTAAGTTAGGCTGGAAGTACTCTAACCCTGTGTTTTCCAGGCACCAGCATTCCTTTATCAAGCCGGCCCTGCCCCACACCCCGCCTTTTGCTTTACCTTGACAAATTCTTTTGCTATGTGACTCCGTTTTGCTCAAGAGTTGTGCCCATTTTCCACTTGTTGTTTAATCTTGTGTCCTCAGCGAGCTCTGTGAGCTCACACAGTTACACCCACACAGCAACACCTCTGGTTTGCGAAAGCCGGTACATTCATGTGGTTAGCACATTTGTAAGGCAAAAGTGAGGGAATGCCCGCTTTGGCCCCAAGGGAGCTGAGCGGAGCCGAAGCCTCCCAGAGGGGACAGAGCTGACTGAAGGGACCCGAGCAGAGCCGAAGGGAGCCGAAGGGAGCCGAGTGAAGCCAATGCCACCTGAAGAGAGCAGAGCCGAAGGGAGCCGAGTGAAGCCAATGCCACCTGAAGAGAGCAGAGCCGAAGGGAGCCGAGTGAAGCCAATGCCACCTGAAGAGAGCAGAGCCGAAGGGAGCCGAGAGGAGCCAATGCCACCTGAAGAGAGCAGAGCCGAAGGGAGCCAAGGGAAGCCAATGCCACCTGAAGAGAGCAGAGCCGAAGGGAGCCAAGGGAAGCCAATGCCACCTGAAGAGAGCAGAGCCGAAGGGAGCCGAGTGAAGCCAATGCCACCTGAAGAGAGCGGAGCCGAAGGGAGCCGAGTGAAGCCAATGCCACCTGAAGAGAGCAGAGCCGAAGGGAGCCAAGGGAAGCCAATGCCACCTGAAGAGAGCAGAGCCGAAGGGAGCCAAGGGAAGCCAATGCCACCTGAAGAGAGCGGAGCCGAAGGGAGCCGAGTGAAGCCAATGCCACCTGAAGAGAGCAGAGCCGAAGGGAGCCGAGGGAAGCCAATGCCACCTGAAGAGAGCAGAGCCGAAGGGAGCCAAGGGAAGCCAATGCCACCTGAAGAGAGCAGAGCCGAAGGGAGCCGAGTGAAGCCAATGCCACCTGAAGAGAGCAGAGCCGAAGGGAGCCGAGAGGAGCCAATGCCACCTGAAGAGAGCAGAGCCGAAGGGAGCCGAGAGGAGCCAATGCCACCTGAAGAGAGCAGAGCCGAAGGGAGCCGAGTGAAGCCAATGCCACCTGAAGAGAGCAGAGCCGAAGGGAGCCGAGTGAAGCCAATGCCACCTGAAGAGAGCAGAGCCGAAGGGAGCCGAGTGAAGCCAATGCCACCTGAAGAGAGCAGAGCCGAAGGGAGCCGAGGGAAGCCAATGCCACCTGAAGAGAGCAGAGCCGAAGGGAGCCGAGGGAAGCCAATGCCACCTGAAGAGAGCAGAGCCGAAGGGAGCCGAGTGAAGCCAATGCCACCTGAAGAGAGCAGAGCCGAAGGGAGCCAAGGGAAGCCAATGCCACCTGAAGAGAGCAGAGCCGAAGGGAGCCGAGGGAAGCCAATGCCACCTGAAGAGAGCAGAGCCGAAGGGAGCCAAGACCAATGCCACCTGAAGAGAGCGGAGCCGAAGGGAGCCGAGTGAAGCCAATGCCACCTGAAGAGAGCAGAGCCGAAGGGAGCCAAGGGAAGCCAATGCCACCTGAAGAGAGCAGAGCCGAAGGGAGCCAAGGGAAGCCAATGCCACCTGAAGAGAGCAGAGCCGAAGGGAGCCGAGTGAAGCCAATGCCACCTGAAGAGAGCAGAGCCGAAGGGAGCCAAGGGAAGCCAATGCCACCTGAAGAGAGCAGAGCCGAAGGGAGCCGAGTGAAGCCAATGCCACCTGAAGAGAGCAGAGCCGAAGGGAGCCAAGGGAAGCCAATGCCACCTGAAGAGAGCAGAGCCGAAGGGAGCCGAGAGGAGCCGAAATCACCCCAAGAGGGGGCAGCTGCCCGAAGGGACCCGAGCAGCCACGCTCCCCCACACGCACACACACACACACACATGTGCTGCACGTGTTTTCTCCCATGCAGGCACACACGTGTGCAAGCACACACACTTGGCGGCAGAGCCTCAACCGCTCCCAGTGCTACAGCACCTGTGAGCACACACACAGAGGCTCAGACACACGCATGCTGCGTCCATCAACTCACGGGGAGAACGAACAACCCAACACTTTTATTGGTGACTTCAAGGAACTTCTGTCCTGCCCCATGGGTAAGGACCCTCACGCTGGGGCTCGGGGCGCTTCTGGGACAAGCAAAACCCAATTTTCCTCTGATGACACAGCACTGGGAACGACTGTCGAGGTTCTGGGATCGCTGCAGTGACAGCAAGGACAGAACAGCAATGTCACAAAAGTCACTGGGGAGGGAGTTGGAACTGAGTGAGCATTAAGCTCCCTCCCAACCCAAACCACTCGGTGAGACTGTGCTTCTATGAACATCAAGAAATAAGAGCTGGGAAATAACAGCCAAGAAAATAACAGCAAGGAAAGAGCATCTGAGGATATAGCCTGATAGCGGAATAGACTCCACAACTTGGTTAAAGTTGTAAAGTAGGTATGCTTTATTCAGCTGAAGACGCACGGGGGATTGGTCCTCCAAAAGGCATGCGTGCCTCAGTGCCGTTTTCCTTTTACATTTATCCTGTAAAGTCATACATAGGTATTAGGTCGCACAATACGCCTATACATATTCATATTCTATCCCCGCTTCGTATTAGAATGAGCTAAAAGGCGCTCCACGCATGCGCAGTGCCTCCTGCTGGTCTTGGGCAGGGGTCTTCAGATGAAGTAAGTAGTCTTCCTCTTGTGGGTAGGGGTCTTCAAGATGAAGTAAACGAGTCTGCCTCAGGCTTGAACTTTTTACCTCTGGTCCTCACGCATGCTCTTTAGGAGCTGGATGGGTCTGGTCCATGTCTAGCTGGTTTAATGGGCTATTCCCTTCGCTAGGAAGCCTTATCTTAGTGCTGTCTGATAAGGCAACTGCTGGGCTTGTCAAGCCAGCCATGATTTAAGCAGTACTCCTGGTACAACCCCCATTCTCCTCACCAGGAGGTTCTGTCCTGGTACTGCCTGATAAGACATCTGCCGAGCTCGTTAAACCAGCTATGACTTAAGCAGTACCCCCTGTACATTTTGTCTAACCCCCTTGTACAACCCCCCTGTACACAACAGGCCACATCAGTTTCATAGCCAAGGAAGCAACGTCAAGGAAACCCTCAGCAGTTCCGACATGGAACAAGAGCTGAACTCGGCACCAGCATTGCCACCATCACATTTACCTTATGTCAAAGACCCTCTTGTCCAACTCTGCCTCCTCGAGTATCGAGCTGAGTCAGGGGCACCTTCTGCGGGGCAGGGATTGGAGAGGTGAGAAGCAGGCATGGGGCAGGGACTGGATAGAGGGACAGAGCTGGCGCCTGCTCCTGCCCTTACCTCCTCCTCGTCCCTGTCCGTGTCCTTGCTCCTGCTCCAGCTCTTGGGCCGCAGCTTCTGAAAGCACCTGGGAACAGGCAGGAGCAGAAGGATGAGAAGCGAAGGATGAACTCCTCCAGTGCTGGAGGAGTTGGGGGGGCTCTGGGCAGGGCTGGGTGCTGCTGGGGCAGAGCCTGCTGGGGCAGGGCAGGGCAGGAATTACCGCTTCAGGCGCCGTCTCCTGCTGCCTTGGGAATCCTCATCATCTTCCTTGGCACAGACCTGGCGACAGAGAGACAGAGACTCAGAACATGGAGGTTTCTGCATGGAATTCTGCAGCATGGGGAGCCGGAAGGTTCTTCCTCCAGCCCAGTGCCTTCTACACACGTGCAAGGCTGTGCCAGCAGCCACGCCTTTAAGAAGAGCCCCCCATGCCTCCCTGCCCAGCTCCCCGCTGCTCCCTGCCTCTGGAATGCCCCAGAGTTCTCCTCAGCCTGGTTAATTTCTACCTTTCTCCTCTGCCCAGAGCTCTGCAGGCTCCCCCCGCCCCTTCAACACGCACCATGCCTTCTAAAGACATGGAAGCTCATTTGTCTCTTCGGAGGAGGAGGGCCCCAGAGGGAGGTTCAAACTGCGCAGCAACGATCGGGCCCCTGCCCTGTGCCCGGGCACGGCCCCGACCCACCGGAGCCGCAGCACCATGCAGAAAGGCTGGGTATGGGCTCAGGGCAGGGAGCAGGGGCATTGCTGCATGGCTGGAAGCAACGGGTGCTGCAACAGAGCAGGGCCAGGACAGGAGCTGGGGAGGGGAGGCTTGGGGCGAGGGACTGCAGGCTAGAGCCTGGTAAGGGCTGATGGCAGAGGCCGTGATGAGAGGGGGCTGCAGCCCCCCTGAAGGAAGGAGCTACTGGGAAGCTGCACGGCAGAGCTGGGGACAGACCCTGGCAGGAGCCAGGACAAGCTGCTCCCAGCAGCTCTGAACACCTCCAAGCTCCAGGGTGCGGTGCCACAATGAGCTCCAAGCCTGGGAAAACATCTCTTGTGCTCGCCAGCACATCCCCAGGCATCCGCAGCAGCACCCGGGCCCATGAGCACTGTGGGAGCACCCCCCTGCCCCTGTGCTCTCCAGCCCCAGGGTTTGGCTGGCAGCGCTCTGCCAAACGAGTCCTTGGCTCACCTTGAAAGAGCCCTGCACCAGGAGAGCAACGCATATGATGAGGTTCAGCAGAGTGAGCAGCGAGAGCGGCAGCACCAGCGGCAGCCAGCGATCAGAGGTGTGCTTGGGCACCTCCTGGGAGAACAGGAGAGTGCATCAGGGAGGAGAGGAGTGGGGAAGGGAGGACAGGGGAGGGGAGGAGGAGGAAAGGGAGGCCCCTTCCATACCCCCCTGCCCAGACACACGCACGCAGCCGTGCCCCGCTGTCTCCTACCGTCTCTGCAGATTCACTGTGCATCCGCCTGGGCTGGACTTGGGCATGGTCACGAGAGGTGCCGGCATCCTCCTCCCACACACACTGCTCAAGGAGGTCAGAGGGCTCCGGGCCACGCTGCCTCTCACTCAGCAGCTTCAGGAGCAGCCCCGTCCTTGAGACCATCTTGGCGCAGGCCTGCTGGAGCTGGGGCAGGCCACAGTCCCCCCGCAGGGCTCGAGCCTCCTGTGCCATGAACCTGCGCAGGGCTCCATCTGGCACCAGAGAGTGCAGGTGGCGGCTGAGCAGGGTGTCAAAGGGGGGTCCTCGCTTGGCTGCTCTGCCCGGGGCGCTGGAGCTGCCCTGTGCCGTTGGGGTCGGGGGTTCCTGCTCTGTGTGCTGCCCGGGTGTGGTGGTGCTTGCAGGGGCGGTGGGTGGTCTCCCGCCTAGAGAGGAGCGCTCTGCTGCAGCCGTGTCCTCTGGCGTGCTGCTGGCAGCAGGGGGGCCGTTTTTAGCCAGCAGAGCATGGAAATACTGGGTAGTGCTCAGTCTCTGCTCTGTCTTGCCCCTCTGCTGCTGCGGTCTTCTGCAGCCCTGCTGCCCACTGTCCCATCAGTGTCCTGCTGCTTCTGCTCCTCATCTGTCCCAGCAGAGTCCTGTGTTGGGGATGGTGCCTCCTCCTCATCTTCTGCACTATCCTCATTCCCCATCCCGTCAGTCGTGTTGGTCTGTTTCATGGTGTCAGAATGATCCTGACTCTCGCCGGACCGGGCGAGGTGCGAGGCCTCTGTTGGGTATTGTGTAGGGGGCTGTGCTGCAGCAGGGGTGGGTGTTCTCTGGGGGCTGGAGACTGGGAGGATGTCGCTGAGGTTCATACTCCGCACTGCTTCCCATAAGATGGACTCTGCCCGGATCAAGTCTAAGCCAGGCTCCTGTTGCTGCCAGCTTATGGCTCTTCCTCCCTCCTCTACTGCCACCTCCTGCCCCTTGTCCCTCTGCGCTGGCCGGGCTGTGCTGGGGCTCTTCACAGTCAGGATGCTCATGGCCTTGTGCAGCTTCTTCTTCAGCTGTGCCACGAGCTCCTCTGCTAGAAAATAGAACCTCCTGGTGTCAATAGAGGTGCTCCAGCCCCTGTGCTGAATGCTCTGCAGCATCACCATCAGCTCCTTGGTGGTGTTGCCCTCCTGCCTCGAGAGCTGCTGAGAGGAAGGTGCTGATGCATTGGGGCTGCTCAGGCTCAGGAGAACTGTGAGTGCTAACGGTCCTCTGCCCCCTGAGGGAAGGCTCCTTAGGCTGCAAGTTCACAGAGCTGCTGTTCCCTTTCCTGGGTGGCACCGTTCCCTTCAGGAGCCCTGGTGTCTCTGCCAGGGGAGCTGTAACACACCGGTAGAGGACATCAGTGACAAGAAGCTTTCTGCCAGACACAGGCTCAGAAGGTTCACTATAGCTGGGGCACATGGGCAGGGCTGGGGGCCAGTTACCGCAGCGGGGAGCAGTGCTGCTGCACACGCTCATGCAGTCGAAGCTGAGGGTCCTGCACGGGGTCTCGGTGCTGTGCTTGTGCTGGCAGAGGCAGCAGGCCGTGTCGTTGGACAGCTTGCTAAAGAACAGAGGTTGTGCACAAACACTCAGCATCGCGATCCAGGGCAGCGACTCCAGCCCAGGTGGCGCGCAGAAGCCTGCTGGAGGTGGGAGCCAGCCCTGCACACTCACAGTGTTTCCAAGCGGGATGTCCTCAGGAGCAGCATGAGCAGCGTCTGCCGAGTCACGCGTGTGGCACCCAGGTCCCTGCAAGGGTTTCAAGGAACACAGCACATGTGAGGTGGCGGCGCCAGCCTCTGCTCCGTGAACAAGCCCAGTCCCTGCTGCTTGCGGTGCTGGCCGCAGGGGGATCTGCTGCCACCTTTGCAGCTGGGGCACAGCAGAACTGCTCAGCCTTTGCCTGGCTCTGCCGCTGCCTCCAGCAGGAGAAGGGTGGGATTTGCGGCTGGATCTCTGCTTTCCGGGCCACGGGGCACCCAGAGGCACAAAGATCCATGGTAAGCTGTTGACAAGGAGTCTGTACTTACAGGTGAGTGACTGAAGGCAGCCTGAAGAACCACGTGTCCTCGATAACAGACAGGGGGTTATGGCTCAGGACCCTGAAATGAACCAACACCCCGTGTGAGTGGGGGGTGCAGGAGGAGAGCAGTGGCAGCGGCTCAGTGCTTCGTGTGTGAGGAAGGGCCTGGGGTGAAGGTTCCAGGCCGGGGCAGATGCTGATGGGCGGATTCACAACATACATCAGGTCCTGACTATCTCCAGCCCAGAGAGCAAAAGCCCAGAAGCGCTGCTGCTGGAAAACACAGCATCCCTTTCTTTCCTCCTCAGCTTGCCCCTGCTGGTGGCTTCCCTCCAACAGGGCTTTCCCTATTTCTCACGTTCCCATTGTCCATGAGCGTTCTAACTGGTCCTGCACCCAGCCAGGCAAAGCCGTGGCCTGACAGAGCTGTCATTCAGCACTGATGCTGCTGCCTATTTGGGGTAAGAGGTGAGCAGAACACAGTGACAAGGGCCACTGCTCTGAGCTCCCCTTAGCCCTTGGAACACTCACAGTGTCTGGAGGAACTGCATCCCGTGCCATGCCCGGAACGTGTCGCTCCGGATCTCGGTGATGAGGTTTCCCTCCAGGCTTCTGGGGAAACAGGAGAGCACAGAAATGAATTGGGTCTGACCCCCAGGAAGCTGGAGTGAAGCAGCACTGATCTGTAGGAAACAGCCACATCCATGGTGGCACTGGGAGGAAACTGCCATTTTCTCTCCTGCTGCTTGTTAACCTGTCCAGGAGAGGAGACAAAGTGCATGCGTGCTGCACCTCTGCCTGCTCCAGGACACAGCAAGACTCAAGACGCAGCTTCTATTCCTGCTGTGTTTGCAGAAGCCGTGGCCCCATCCTGGTGTGGCCACCAGCCATGCCCTGAGCTCCGGAGCTGGGCTGCTCCTTCAGCAGGAGAAACTGGAGGCCTTGTTCTAAGAATAGCAGGAGCTTTGTCCATCACCAGAAGGTTCTAAATGCAAACAGGCTTCGGCACCCACAGCAGGAAGGAACTCCCATAACTCACATGGTCTCCAGGAAAGGAAGGTTCTCAAAAGCACACGCCTCGATCAGCTGGATTTTGTTGTAAGATAAATCCCTGTTAACAGGAGAACACAAAACGCTGGTGACGTTTGCACTGTCCTGGTTCCTCTCAGGGGCTCTGACACTGGCAGCACAGACCTGCCATAGCCCTCACTTCACACCTCTCTGGCACTGACTTGCAGTGGTGTGGAACCCGAGGTCACGCTCCTGACGGGGGTGGCTGCAGCTCAGAGAGGTTCTCCCAGCTCTGATCCCAGCAGGGGTATTTCAGGGCTGATTTTCTCTCTGGTAACAGCAGGTTCTTTATGCACGCCCCAACAGCACCCTTGTGTGAGGCCTCAGGGACAGGCTGTAACGCCCTGTGTGACCAACATGGGGCTATTCCCCCCAGCTCCTAAACGTCACCTCCCTGCACAGCCCTGCTCTGATGTGTGCAGGAGTCCTCTGGCCTGGCTCTAGAAACCAACAGGTTCCTTGTTCCAGCCTGAACTCGCTGCCTGGGCTTGTTCTGCAGCAAACAAGGAGAGAGGAACCTTTGTGGGGAGCATTTCATGGCCTGCTCAGCCAGAGCCCCCAGCCCCATCGTGTGGGTGAATGGGAAGTGCCTGCTCCTCTCCATGGGCAATGAAGCTGCACCATGAGCTCCCTCCAAGGCAGCTCTGGGGCATCTGAGCCGAGAGGAGACGAATGCACAAGGTTTGGCCTCGTGCAGGTGTGTGCAGGGACAGGGCAGCAGCCGCCTGCTCCTGCTTGGCCGTGGGGCAATGGGAGCGCAGCGCGTCCCTGCGGAGCCCTCCCCTGCACCAAGACCCTGCTCTGCTCTGGCTGCAGCCGCAGTACCGGGCAGCAGGGCCAGGGAGGGGGAGGCCGTGCCCACCACCATGGGCAGGGGGATACTTACAGGTGCCTCAGCAGGGAGCAGCCCCTCCAGCGAGCGCCTCTTCACTGCCCGCAGGTTGTTGTGCTGGAGGACTCTGCAAGAGACGGACGGACACGAGCAGTGGCACCCGCGGCTCTCAGGGGCAATGGAGCTGTCAGGGGAACAACCCTGCAGCAGGGGCCCTGCAGCCTCTCTGCGGTCCTGCCACGGCTCATCACACTCACGGCAGGAGCAGGGGCTTGCTCCCAGCCTGCTGACTGCCTGCAGCCCGAGCACGGGCTCCACAGGCCCAGGGATGGCCCCGGGGGGCAGGAGGTTCCCAGCCCAGGGCACTGCTCGCCATGGAGCAGCTCTGGGGATTCACACCCCTCCTTGCTGAGCAGCTCGGCCTTGGCTGCACGTGGCAAGCACTGGTGCGGTGCTCGGCACAGCCTCGGCTCCACAGCCCGGCGGAGGGATGGGGATCCCGGAACCCCTGTGCCGTGTCTGGCACTGGTGGATACTCACAGCTTCTGAGCCCACGGGTATCCCTGCCAGGCCTGCGGGGGGATGGGGATCCCGGAACCCCTGTGCCGTGTCTGGCACTGGTGGATACTCACAGCTTCTCAGCCCACGGGTATCCCTGCCAGGCCTGCAGGGGGATGGGGATCCCGGAACCCCTGTGCCGTGTCTGGCACTGGTGGATACTCACAGCTTCTCAGCCCACGGGTATCCCTGCCAAGGCTGCAGGATGGGGATCCCGGAACCCCTGTGCCGTGTCTGGCACTGGTGGATACTCACAGCTTCTGAGCCCATGGGTATCCCTTCCACACCTGCGGGGGGATGGGGATCCCGGAACCCCTGTGCCGTGTCTGGCACTGGTGGATACTCACAGCTTCTCAGCCCACGGGTATCCCTGCCAGGCCTGCGGGGGGATGAGGGCGAGCGCGTTCCCACTGAAATCCCTGCGGAGAAGCCATTGGCAGCGTCACCCCCAGCACAAACCCTTCCCCTGCCCCAGGGCTGCGGCCTGGAGCTGCCCCCTCGGCGCTGCCCCTCAGCCCTCCACAGGCAGCGGGGGGGCCCTGGAGCCGCTCTCGGGGTGCCCCGGGGCAGTGCCCGGAGCTGCAGGGCACTCACAGCACAGAGAAGGGCCGTTGGCGGGTGGCCGGGGGCACGCGGGCCAGGGCAGCGCTGCTGCAGTTCAGGCGGCGCCCGCGGCAGCGGCAGGGCCCCGGGCAGGGCCTCAGGGGCCGGGCCAGGCCGGGGGCCAGGCCCAGCAGCAGCAGCAGCAGCAGCGGTGCCATGGCGGGGCAGGGCCTGAGCGCCTCTGGTACCACAGGCTCAAGGCTGGGGATCCAAACCAGGAGCTCTCGGCTGCGACCAGCAGCGGATCTGGGGCTGTGCTGGCCCTGTGGGCAGATATAGCCTGGGGCACCTCACGCCTCACAATGGGGCCTGGCCCATGCAAGAGTTGCATCAGCCAGGCCTGTGAGGTGCATCCCCATTGTGACATGGGACAATCCCTGCCACTGGAGCTGGGGCTCTCCCCCACCTGGGGCTGTTACAGACCAGCACCTCTACGTGTGCAGCACATGTGCGTTCAGTGCGGTCTGTGTGCGTCTGCCACACGGTGTGCATGCATGTGTGCGTGTGCCTGAGGGCTGCCCTGTGTGGGTACGTGTGTACATGTGTGTACATGTGTGTACCTGTGTGCGGACAGCTTCAGGCCTGATGTGTTGGCTTGGGAACAGCAGTGTCACTTCCAAGGGACACTTGGCAGTGTCGCTGTCACACCCAGACCCTGCGGGGAGCTGCTGGCCAATCTCCTCCTCCATTTGGATGGCAAAGGCTTCCAAGCCAAGGGAGTCAACTCCTTCCCCAACCTCGCACACCCTCAGAAAGCTGCAGGGCGCCAGAGCACCTCTCGGACCCTATTCAGCACCAGAACACGCTGCATTTGAGCCGGGATGCAGCCGGGCACCCAGCATCTCACTGACAGCCCCGTGCTGTGCTCATAGGGCCTCCAGGCACGGCTTGGTTTGTCTCTGAAGAGCAGGGCAAGACTCCAAAAGGCACAAGTCCAATCAACTCACAGGACGCAGGGTGAATGAACAACACAGCAGTTGTATTGGTCTATAATGGCTAAGGTAAAAGTAATGTCTAATCTAAACCTCAAGTCAAATCTTTAGTCTCTAAACCTAAAATTGGATCTAAACCTAATGTCTAATCTAAACCTAAAGCTGAGTCTTCATGTGTGATGTAAACCTGAAGTCGAATCTTCTTCATGTCTAATCTGAACCTAATGTCTAATTAAATCTGATATCGAATCTTTTTTGTGTTTAATCTAAACCTAATGTTGAATCTTCTTCTTGTCTAATCTGAAGCCTGTGTCCAATCTAAACCTAATGTCGACTCTTCTTCGTGTCTGATCTAAACCTAAAGTTGAATCTAAACCTAATGTCAAATCTAAACTCAGGTTAAAAGGAATGAATCATGTTTAAACTACTCCCCCTTATCCTATCACTAGAGGCCCCTGTATAAAGTCCCTCTCCAGATCTCTTCAGGCGCTGGGAGAGGCTCTAAGGTCTCTCTGGAGCCTTCTCTTCTCCAGGCTGGAGCATTTGGTCTTGTTGAACTCCATGATGTTTGCCATCGGGTGTCATGAGCAGTGAGGGGCCTGCAGCATCCTACTTCGTGGGGAGGGACCATGGGGCTGGGGCTGAGCGCTCTCTGAAGGCAAGGGAAATCGGCTCGTCCCAAAATGATGTGTCCTCACTGGAAAAGCTTGACTGGGATCTGGCATCACTGAAATGACAGCAGGGACAAAACAGCAACAACATAACAGCCATTGGGGAAGGGGCTGGAACTGCAGGAACTGAACGCGGGGCCTGCATCGCCTCCTTCACACTTACCATTGGTTGACGACCACCTTGTACAAGCCTGAGTCCTCGCCAGCCGTGGACTGAGCCAGGGCCACCTCCTGCGGGGCAGGGATAGGAGCGGTGGGAAGCAGGCACGGGGCAGGAGCAGGCAGGGAGGCGGAGCTGTTGCTTGCTCCTGCCCGTACCTCATCTTCATCCCTGTCTGTGTCCTTGCTCCTGCTGCACCACTTGGGCCAGACTCAGGGGCTAAGACTCGGAGGCTGAGACTCTGGGCCTCAGACTTTGGAGCTGATACTCTCAGACTCTGAGGCTGATACTGTTGCTGAGACTCTATAGCTAAAACTCTGGGATTCAGACTTTGGGGCTGAGACTGTGGCTCACACTCTGTGGCTCTGACTCTGGGTCTCAGACTTTGAATTTCAGCCTCTGTGACCGAGACTGTGATTTAGACTCTGTGGCTGAGACTCTGGGGCTCAGGTTTTGGAGCTGAGACTCTCAGACCCTATGGCTGAGACTGTTGCTGAGGCTGTGGGGCTGAGTCTCTGGGGCTGAGACTGTGGGGCTGAGACTCTGGTGCTCTGGTTTTGGAGCTGAGACTCTGGCTGATACTCTCAGACACAGACTCTGGCGCTGAGACTCTTGGGGCTGAAACTCTGGGCCTCAGACTTTGGAGCTGATGCCCTGTCCTGGGTTCAGCAGTAGCAGTCACTTTTTCTCCTTAGTAGCTGGTGCAGCACTGTGGTTTTGACTTTCAGCCTGGGAACAGCGATGCAAAGATTTAACCAGTGTACGGGAGGGGGTACGGCTAAGCTGCTTGCTTAACAATGTTATTGCTTGCCCATACTCAACAAACATTTCTCATGCTCATTATGCTGTGCTAGAGCAGGATGGGAGGACAAGGCTACTGATAAGAGGGAGGAAGAGTCACCTGGCTCCTGCTTTCTGGGCCCTGAAACCACCTAGAACCAGCTTTGTGGTTTGGACTGTGAGGATGGAGGCACGGACCCAGAGGTAGAGTGCAAGGTGGATCGTTTGTTGCAAAGATTACAGGGTATTTATACATTTCCAAGCTATTAGCAAGCACATCTGTGTTTGCCTTGTGCTTACATCAGGTGAAAGGTCTATTAGATTTTCTTATTGACACCCTTTCCAGTTCTGAGGTCCTTGTTCCCTGCCAGTTCCAACATATTCCAAGTGCCAGTCAGGGATGGGTCACTCTTCATTGCCTGCTGTAGTTCCTCCTTCCTATGGTCACTCTTCATTGCCTGCTGTAGTTCCTCCTTCCCATGGTCTCTGACAGTTTCGATACATTCCAACCCCCAAGTTCCCCCTTCTTGTTTTTGCAATGCAGTATACACGTGTTTTTCAAAAGCTTGGGATAACATTCGCTGCATGCATTGTAATAAGCAAGGTGCAACGCATATGATGGTGAAGAGAGCAAGCAAAAAGACCAATCCTCAACCAAAGTTAACAGCCACCCAGTTATACCTCTATGCAACACATTTCTTCCAAAGTTTCACACCCATGTCCATGTGTTAAGAGGAGAAAATTGATTGCTGCTCTATTTTGTAAAGTCGCATGTCTTATAGAATCAACACCAGTGAGCAATGCAGAGAGAGGGGATGCTGTAGCGTTAGCTCGCTTAGCTTCAAAAGCCAGGTGACGTGGGAGCCACCGCATAGAATCATAGAACAGTTAGGGTTGGAAAGGACCTTAAGATCATCAAGTTCCAACCCCCCTGCCATGGGCAGGGACACCTTGCACTAAACCGTATCACCCAAGGCCTCGTCCAGCTTGGCCTTGAACACTGCCAGGGATGGAGCATTCACAGCCTCCCTGGGCAGCCTAATCCAGTGCCTCAGCACCCTAACAGGAAAGAATTTCCTCCTTATATCCAATCTAAACTTCCCCTGTTTAAGTTTTAACCCATTACCCCTTGTCCTGTCACTACAGTCCCCAGTGAAGAGTCCCTCCCCAGCATCCCTATAGGCCCCCTTCAGATACTGGAAGCTGCTCTGAGGTCTCCACACAGCCTTTTCCAGGCTGAACAGCCCCAACTTTCTCAGCCGATCTTCAGGAGGTGCTCCAGTCCCCTGATCATCCTCGTGGCCCTTCTCTGCACTTGTTCCAACAGTTCCATGTCCTTTTTATGCACCTAC
>NW_026901077.1:0-28227 GCF_033783945.1 Neopsephotus bourkii | reverse complement strand
TATCATTAAGGGGTCACGCATGTCATTAAGGGGTCCTGCATACCGTTATGGGGTCATGCATATCGTTATGGGGTCAAGCATATCATTATGGGGTCACGCATGTCATTATGGGGTCACGCGTGTCATTATGGGTTCATGCATATCATTAAGGGGTCATGCATGTCATTAAGGGGTCATGCATATCATTATGGGGGCATGCATATCATTAAGGGATCATGCATATCATTATGGGGTTATGCATGTCATTAAGGGGTCGTGCATGTCATTAAGGGGTCATGCATATCATTAAGGGGTCGTGCATGTCATTAAGGGGTCATGCATATCATTAAGGGATCATGCATATCATTATGGGGTTATGCATGTCATTAAGGGGTCATGCATATCGTTATGGGGTCATGCATGTCATTAAGGGGTCATGCATATCGTTATGGGGTCACGCATGTCATTAAGGGGTCATGCATATCATTAAGGGGTCACGCCATCTCATTAAGGGGTCACGCATCTCATTAAGGGGTCATGCATATCATTATAGGGTGACGCATCTCAAGGGGTCACACATATTATGGGGTCACGCATATTATGGGTTCATGCATGTCATTATGGATTCATGCATCTCATTACGGGGTCCCGCATCTCATGATGACGTCATGGTGCCGTACCCATGTGGTTGGCGCCGCGGTTGGCTCCGCCTCCTCCGCCCCCCCCCGGGTACTTGCCCATGTGGGGGGCCCCGGGCCCCTCGGGTTTGGGGGCTTTGCATTGGTTGCATTCGTTCCGCCACGAGAAGTTCATGTTCTCACAGGCCCTAGGGGGGAGATGGTGACGTCATCAGTGACGTCATCAATGGCGTCATCAATGACATCAATAGCGTCATCAATAACATCATCAATGGCACCATCAATGGCATAATCGATGCTTTATCAATGACATCATCAATGACATCAAATGACTTCATCAATAGCATCATCAATAGCATCATCAATGGCACCATCAATGGCGTCATCAATGACATCATCAATGGCATAATCAATGACGTCATCAATGACATGCACAATGGCGTCAAATGACTTCATCAATAGCATCATCAATAGCATCATCAATGGCATCATCAATGGCATCGATAGCATCAATAGCATCATCAATGCCATCAACAGCATCATCAATGGCACCATCAATGGCGTCCTCAATAATGACATCATCAATGACATCATCAATGACATCATCAATGGCACTGTGAATGACACCATCAATGGCATCAATGACTTAATCGATGACATCATCAATAGCATCATCAATGGCATAATCAATGACATCAATGGCATCATCAATGACG
This sequence comes from Neopsephotus bourkii, assembly GCF_033783945.1. NCBI lineage: Eukaryota > Metazoa > Chordata > Aves > Psittaciformes > Psittacidae > Neopsephotus > Neopsephotus bourkii. The sequence continues at coordinate 26,894 of NW_026901077.1, read as the reverse complement.
CCATCAATGGCATCATCAAAAGCATCACCGATGACATCATCAATGGTATCATCAATAGCACCATCAATGACATCATCAATGACGTCACCAATGGCATTATCAATGACACTATCGATAGCATCATCGATGACGTCATCGATGACGTTATCAATGGCGTCACCAATAGCACCATCAATGATGTCATCAATGACGTCATCGAGGACACCATCTATAGCATCATCAATGACACCATCAATGACGTCACCGATGACGTCACCAATGAGGGGTGTTTTGGGGTGAAACACTCACGGATTGGGGCATTTCCAGTCTCCTGCTCGCTGCTGGCCCCCCCCTCCACTGGGGAACCCGCCCCGGGAACCGGAACCGGAACCGGAGCCGCCGAAGCCACCGCGCCCCATAGGGCCTGGGGGGGAGGGGAAAGAAGGGGGTTGTGGGGTGAAATCAAGGGATTTTGGGCAAAAGAAGTGTTTGAAATAAGGGTTTGGGGGATATAAGGGGGTTTTGGGGTGAAATCAAGGGGTTTTGGGCAAAAGAAGTGTTTGAAGTAAGGGTTTGGGGTGAAATAAGGGGGTTTTGGGGTGAAATCAAGGGATTTTGGGCAAAAGGAGTGTCTGAAGTAGGGGTTCGGGGGGAAATAAGGGGGTTTTGGGGTGAAATCAAGGGGTTTTGGGCAAAAGAAGTGTGACAAATAAGGGTTTGGGGTGAAATCAAGGGGTTTTGGGGTGAAATCAAGGGGTTTTGGGCAAGGAAAGGGTCATAAATAGGGGTTTGGGGGAAATAAGGGGGTTTTGGGGTGAAATTAAGGGGTTTTGGGCAAGGAAAAGGTCATAAATAGGGGTTTGGGGGAAATAAGGGGGTTTTCGGGTGAAATCAAGGGGTTTTGGGCAAAAAAAGGGTCTGAAATATGGGTTTGGGGTTAAATAAGGGGGTTTTGGGGTGAAATCAAGGGGTTTTGGGCAAAAGAAGTATGACAAATAAGGGTTTGGGGTGAAATCAAGGGATTTTGGGAAAATAAAGGTGAGGAATAGGATTTTGGGTGGAAACCAACGAGTTTTGGGCAAGAAAAGGGTCTGAAATATGGGTTTGGGGTGAAATCAAGGGGGTTTGGGCAAAAGAAGAGTCAGAAATAGGGTTTTGGGGGGAAATCAAAGGGTTTTGGGCAAAAGAAGTGTCAGAAATAAGGGTTTGGGGTGAAATCAAGGAGGTTTGGGGTGAAAAAGGTTGATTTTGGAGTGAAAGGGCAGATTTTGGGCTGAAAAATGCAGATTTTGGGGTGAAGAAGGTGATTTTTGATGTGAAAAGGTGGATTTTGGGGTGAAAAAGGCATATTTTGGGGTGAAAAAGATTCTGGGGTGAAAAGTCAGATTTTGGGATGAAAAGGCGGTTTTTGGGGTGAAAAGTGCAGATTTTAGGGTGAAAAAGCAGAATTGGGGATGAAAATGCAGATTTTGGGGTGGAAAGGCAGATTTTGGGTTGAAAAGGACGGATTTTGGGGTGAAAAAGGCGGATTTTGGTGCTCACCTCCCCGTCCGCGCCCCCCCCGTCCGCCGCCCCCCCCCCGGTTGAAGTCTGCTCTGCGGGTGGCGAAGGAAACCTTGATGGGGTTCCCGGAGAACTCTTTACCTAAACCGGGGGAAATGGACCCAAAATGAGAGGAGGGGGAAGGGGGCGTGGTCACGGGGAGGGGGCGTGGCCATGGGAAAGAGGTGTGGCTATGGGGAGGGGGCGTGGACATAGGGAGGGGACGTGGACATGGAGGGGGGCGTGGCCACGTGGAGGGGATATGGACATTAGGAGGGGGTGTGGTCACGGGGAGGGGGCGTGATCATGGGGATGGGGCGTGGCCATGGGGAAGGGACATGGCGACTGAGGGGGCGTGGCCACAGGGAGGGGGCGTGGCCATTGGGAGGGGTTTTGGTCATGGGGAGGGGGCGTTGCCATGGGGAGGAGGTGTCGCCATGGGGAGGGGCGCGGCTATAGGGAGGGGCGTGGCAATGGGGAGGGGGCGTGGCCATAAGGAGGGGGCGTGATCATGGGGAGGGGTTGTGGCAATGGGGGCATGGCCATGGGGAGGGGGTGTGGCCATGGGGAGGGGGTGGGGAGGAGGGGGCCACGGGGAGGGGGCGTGGCCATTTGGAGGGGCGTGGCCTGTGGAGAGGAGGGGGCCACGGGGAGGGGGCGTGGTCAGAGGGAGGGGACATGGTCATGGGAGGGGGCGTGGCCATAAGAAGGGGTTGTGGCCATAGGGAGGGGGCGTGGCAATGGGGCCGTGGCCATTGGGAGGGGGCGTGGCCACGGGGAGGGGGCGTGGCTATAGGGAGGGGGCGTGGCCATAAGAAGGGGTTGTAGTCATGAGCAGGGGGTGTGACCAATGGTCATGGGGAGGGGGCGTGGTCACGGGGAGAGGGGGGCGTGGCCTCACCGTCGAACCAATCAATGGCGGCCTTGGCGGAGGGGGGGTCGTCGAAGGAGACGGTGGCCTCCCCCTTGAGCTTGCCGGTCTCGCGGTCCGTGTACAGGTTGATCATGGGCTGGCCGGTCTTCTTGTTGGTCTGCGGGGGACACGGGAAGGACACGCTAAGGACACGCTAAGGACATGCTAAGGACACGCTAAGGACACGCTAAGGACACACTAAGGACACACTAAGGACAGGTTGATAATGGGCTGGCCGGTCTTCTTGTTGGTCTGCGGGGGACACGGGAAGGACACGCTAAGGACACGCTAAGGACATGCTAAGGATATGCTAAGGACATGCTAAGGACATGCTAAGGACACACTAAGGACACGCTAAGGGCGCAGCGATGTGTTAAGGACGGGCTAAGACGAGGTGGGGATAGAGAGGGGTACCATTGGGGGGTACAGGGATGTAGAACATGCTAAGGACATGCTAAGTACATGAGAAGGAAACACAAAGGACACAGCAATGGGTTAAGGACAGGCTAACAGAAGGTGGGCATGGAGATATGGAGATCGAATGCCAGTGAAGGAGTATAGTCACATAGAACATGCTAAGAACATGCTAAAAACACACTAAGAACACGCTAATGACATGCTAAGAACACACCAACACGCTTCATCACCCCAGTGGCTGCCGCACCACTGCCCTGTGATACAGAGCCCTGTGCTTGCTGAAACACAGAACATGCTATGGACATGCTAAAAACACGCTAAGAACATGCTAAGAACACGCCAACACGCTCCATCACCCCAGTGGCTTCCATACCACCACCCTGTGACACAGAGCCCTGTGCTTGATACAGAGAACACGCGATGGGCACAGCAAGAACATGCTATGAACACGCTAAGGACACGCTAAGCACACGCTAAGCACACGCTAAGCACCTTGATGATGCCGATCTGCTTGAAGTAGTCGGCCACGGACTCGATGGTCACGTTCTCGCCCAGGCCCTGCACGAAGATGGTGTTGTTGTCCGAGTTATCCTGGTCGCCTGTATGCAAATCACCTCATTAATGCTAATTAATGCTAATTAGCCCTCATTAACCCCCTTGCCGGCCATTAAACCTCATTATTAAGCTTGAATGAATCACGCTAATGATACCCAGCCCCCCCCCCATTAGCACTGCCCTATAGGAGGCCTCATTAGGCTCATTAGCGCCTTCGTTAAGGGTCATTAACCCCTCTGGGCCCTTTGGCCTCTTATGACCCCCCCATTTAACCCCATGACCCTCTTGACCCCTATTAGACCCCTAAAACCTCATTAACCCCTTAATAAACCCATTAAGAACCTAATTAACACCTTAATTAACCCCTTAAGGAGCCCTTTTACCCCCCAAAGCCTCATTAACCCCCTAATAAGCCCATTAAGAACTCTATTAGCCCCTTAATTAACTCCTTAGCAGACCCCCTTTACTCCATTAGCATCCAAATCCACATTAACGCCTTAATAAACCCATTAACAACCCTATTAGCACCTTAATTAACCCCTTAATGAATCCCCTTTACTCCATTAGCCCCCAAACCCTCATTAAGGCCCCCATTACTGAATCCCATACCCAATTACCCCCTTAATTAACCCACTTCACACCCAAAGCCTCATTAACTCCCTAATAAATGCATTAAGAACCCAATTTACCCCTTAATTAACCCCATAATGAACCCCCTTAATGCCATTAGCTCCCCAAACCTTATTAAACCCTTAATATGCCCATTAAGGTCCCCCATACCCAATTAGCCCCTCAATTAACCCCTTAATGTACACTTTTTACCCTAATTAATCCCTTCATTACCCCAATTAACCCCTTAATAAACCCAATTAAGCCCTTAATGACCCCACTTAACCCCTTCATTACCCCAATTAACCCCTCAATGACCCCAATTAACCCCTCAATGACCCCTAATTGACCCCTTACTGACCCCATTCATGCCCCTCCCCCCTTACCTGCATCGTGCCTTGGCCCTTGGTCCCGAGGTCCTTCAATGGGGGGGGAGGGGCACATGCAAAAAGCAACACAATGGAGCATTAATTAACCCCATTAATTAACCCCTCCCCTCACCCCATTTTGGGGCGAAAACCCCACTTTTTGGGGCTAAAAATACCCTTTTTTGGGGGGTGCTCCAAAAAACCCCGTTTTTCACCTCAAAAACCCTTTATTTGGGGTCAAACCCTGCTTTCCCCCCCTCCCCCAACCTTTGTTTTGGGGGCAAACCCGGCCTTTTTGGGTCCGTTTTGAGAATACCCTTTTTTGGTCACTCCAACCTTTGGTTACCGGCGCATGCAGGGCCGAAAGCCCCAAAATCCTGCTTTTTGTCCCCAAAATGAGCGCTAACACCTCCAAAAGGGTGTTTGGGCTAAAAACCAGCCTTTTTGACCCAAAAACCTCACTTTTTTAGCGCGCTTTTAGCCCTTTTTTACCTTTTTTTTGGGGTCCGAACTTTTACCACTTTTTGACCCGTTTTTTGTCTATTTTTACCTGGTTTTCCCCATTTTTAAGGTGGTTTTGCTCTTTTCACCTCTTTTTCACCATTTTCACCTCATTTTATCAGTTTTTAAATCGTTTTTCCCGTTTTTCACCTCATTTCTCCCATTTTTACCTCATTTTCACCAGTTTTCTCTCGTTTTGCCCATTTTCACCTTGTTTTTTCCATTTTCACCTCAGTTTTTTATCTTTTCTCATTTTCACCTCATTTTCTCCGTTTTTACCTCATTTTCTCCATTTTTCACCTCATTTTTTCCAATTTCCACCTCATTTTCTCCATTTTCACCTCATTTTTCCCATTTCCACTTCATTTTCTCCATTTTTACCTCACTTTTTCCATTTTCACCTCATTTTTTCTTCATTTTCACCTCGTTTCCTCCATTTTTACCTCAATTTTCCCATTTTTCCTTCATATTCCTCATTTTTATCTCATTTTCTCCATTTTCACCTCATTTTTCCCATATTTTCACCACTTTTACCTCATTTTCACCTCATTTTCTCCATTTTCACCTTAATTTTCCCATTTTTACCTCATTTTTCCCATTTTCACCTCATTTTTATTTTTACTTTGTTTTTCCCATTTTTACCTCATTTTTTTCATTTTTACCTCATTTTTTCCCCTTGTTTTCTCCATTCTCACCTCATTTTCTCCATTTTTACTTCAATTTTCCCATTTCCACCTCATTTTCTCAGTTTTTACCTCATTCTCTTCATTTTTACCTCATTTTCACTTCATTTTCCGCATTTTTTTACCTCAATTTTCCCATTTCCATTTTTTTCACCTCATTTTTTCCATTTTCACCTCTTTTTTACCTCATTTCTCCCATTTTCACCTCATTTTTCCCATTTTCACCTCATTTTTCCCATTTCACTTCATTTTTCCCATTTTCACCTCATTTTCTCAATTTTTACCTCTTTTTCCCCATTTTTACCTCGTTTTTCCCATTTCCACATTTTTTACCCATTTTCATCTCATTTTCTCCATTTATATCACCTTGTTTTGGCCATTTTCACCTTATTTTTCCCATTTTCACCTCATTATATGTCATTTTTAATCGATTTTCGTGCTTTTATCATTTTCACCTCATTTTCACCATTTTCTCGTTACCCCTTTTACCAATTCTTCTCTTTTTAACCTCATTTTTCCATTGTTCCCATATACGGATGTTCTCTACCGTTCTTTTTACCAATTTCTCCCTTTTTTAACTCATTGTCACCACATTTTCTCCATTTTTACCTTTTTTTCCCATTTTCACCTCATTTTTCCCATTTTCACCTCATTTTCACCATTTTCACCTCATTTTCCCCAGTCTTACCTCATTCTCAGCTCATTTTCCCATTTTTCCTTCATTTTCACGAGTTTTACCTCATTTTCCCCTCATTTTCCTCCATTTTCACCATAATTTCCCCATATTTACCTCATTTTCACCACTTTCACCTCATTTTCTCCATTTTTAACTCATTTTCCCATTTTTCCTTCATATTCCTCATTTTTATCTCATTTTCTCCATTTTCACCTCATTTTTCCCATTTTTCCTTCATTTTTGCAATTTTTACCTTATTTTCACTTTATTTCCCCCAATTCTGCCTCATTTTCGGTTTTTTCCTCCATTTCCACCTCTTTTGACCATTTTCACCTTTTTCCCCATTTTCACTTCGTTTTCACCTTTTTTGACCATTTTCACCTCTTTTTTTAATTACCACTTTTTTTCCCCCATTTTCACTTTTGATTTTCACTTTTTTCCAATTTCCACTTTTTTTGGCCCATTTTCACCTTTTTTCCCCATTTCCACCTCTTTTGACCATTTTCACCTTTCTTTCCAATTTCCACTCTTTTCGACCATTTTCACCTCTTTTTGCCCCATTTTCACCTTTTTTGACCATTTCCACCTCTTTTTGTCCCGTTTTCACCTCTTATTTTCCAATTTCCATATTTTGCCCCATTTCCACCTCATTTTCACCTTTTTTGACCATTTTCACCTGGTTTTCCCCCATTTCCACCTTTTTTTCCAATTTCCACTTTTTTTTCCCATTTCCACCTTTTTTTGCCCCATTTCCACCTCCTTTGTCCATTTTCACCTTTTTTCCAATTTCCACTTTTTTGCCCCATTTTCACCTCTTTTTTGACCATTTCCACCTGTTTTCCCCATTTCCACCTGATTTGACCATTTTCACCCTTTTTTCCCATTTCCACCTTTTTCCCCATTTTCACCTTTTTTGACCATTTTCACCTTTTTCTGCCCTATTTCCACCTCCTTTGACCATTTACATTTTCCAATTTCCATTTTTTTGCCCCATTTTCACTTTTGACCATTTTCACTTTTCCCATTTCCACCTTTTTCCCCATTTCCACCTCATTTGACCTTTTCCACCTTATTTTCCAATTTCCACCTTTTTTTGCCCCATTTTCACCTTTTTTGACCATTTCCACCTTATTTCCCCATTTCCACCTCCTTTCACCATTTCCACCTCTTTTTGCCCCATTTTCACCTCTTTTTGCCCCATTTTCACCTTTTTTCACCATTTTCACCTTTTTCCAATTTCCACACTTTTTGCCCCATTTCCACCTCTTTTTTGACCATTTCCACCCCTTTTTGCCCCATTTTCACCTCTTTTTTAACCATTTTCACCTTTTTTTTCCAATTTCCACTTTTTTTGCCCCATTTCCACCTTTTTCCCCATTTCCATCTCTTTTTTCCCCATTTCCACCTCATTTGACCTTTTTCACCATTTTTTCCAATTTAGACTTTTGCCCCATTTCCACCTTTTTTGACCATTTCCACCTTTTTGCCCCATTTTCACCTCTTTTTTAACCATTTTCACCTTTTTTGACCATTTTCACCTCTTTTTTAACCATTTTCACCTTTTTCACCATTTTCACCTTTTTTTCCCCAATTTCCACCTTTTTCCCCCATTTCCACCTCTTTTTGCCCCATTTTCACCTTTTTCAACCATTTTCACCCTTTTTTTCCAATTTCCTCTCTTTTCCCCATTTCCACGCCTCTCTTTCGGGGCAAAACACCCCAAAAAAGAGCAGCACCGCACCCCGATCCCCTTCACGACCAAAAACCACCACTTCCGTTTTGAGGCAAAATCCCCACTTTTTGGGCTTTTCTCGGCCACTTACCCCCGAACTTACTGAAGGCACCGCGCTCACCACCGCTGAGGAGATAAATGGGGAGAAAACACACAAAATGAAGCTTTTTGGGCAACCCCTGCCAAAAAACGGGCCGAAAACCACACAAAACGACCAAAAATGGGGCAAAACGACCAAAAATTGGGGCAAAACGACCAAAAATGGGGCAAAACGACCAAAAATTGGGCAAAACGACCAAAAAATGGTATTTTTATAGTGGGGGGGCGGTGAATTTGGGGCTAAAAGCAGCGTTTTTGGGTCCGCTCCGTTGCTGCTGGTTTCTCGCTGGCGCTGAGCGGCTCCGTTCAAAAAGCCCCAAATCGGGCGTTTTTTGCCCCAAAAATCCATTTTTAACGCTGTTTTTTGCTTATTTTTTACCGTTTCCCCCCGTTTTTTTGGGTTGAAAACGAGGGATTTTGGTGGCCCTTGAGTGTGGTTGCGTTTTAAGCAGCGCTCTGAAACCTTACGTTTTTCTGTGCCCCTTTTTGCCCTTTTCTGCCTGTTTTTACCCCAAAAGCGCGCCTTGCTCTCCACCTGCAGCACACAAAAGGCAGAGGTTGCGTTAACACAAAGCACAACAGAAGCCCCCGCCGCCAGCCCATAATACTCACCCGACACCCAAAATCGCCTTTTTTCCACCCAAAATCCTTGTTTTGGGTTCAAAAATGGGGTTTTTTGACGGTTTTTTCGTGCACCGAACCCAAATCGGTGTTTTTTCACCCCAAAAGCGATGGTGGTTTTTGACTGCGGTGACGTCATCGCCATGCCCACTTTTGGGCCAAAAATGGGGGTTTTTTGGCGTGTGTTTTGACCTAAAACCACCTTTTTTACCCCAAATCTGCGGGGGTGACCCAAAAACCCCCTTTTTTGCCCTTATTTTATGCGTTTTGACCCAAAAAACACCTTTTTTGCCTCTATTTTACACGTTTTGTCCCAAAACCCACCTTTTTTACCCCGAATCTGTGGGGTTTGACCCAAAAATCACCTTTTTTTCCCCAAGATTTGGGGGAGTGACCCAAAAACCACGTTTTTTGCTATTTTTATGCATTTTGACCCAAAAAAACACCTTTTTTACCCCAAATCCGTGGGGTTTGACCCAAAAAATCACCTTTTCTGACCCTATTTTATGTGTTGACCCAAAAAACACCATTTTAACCCCAAATCCGTGGGTTAAAACCCAAAAATCACCTTTCTCACCCCTATTTCAAGTGTTTTGACCCAAAACCCACCTTTTTTACCCCAAATCCGGGGGGTTTGACCCAAAAATCACCTTTTTCGCCCATTTTGTGTTTTGACCCAAAAACCACCTTTTTTACCCCAAAACCATGGGGTAAGACCCAAAAATCACTTTTCTCATCCCTATTTTATGTTTCTTGACCCAAAAAACACCTTTTTTACCCCAAATCCATGGGGTGTGACCCAAAAATCACCTTTCTCACCTCTATTTTAAGTGTTTTGACCCAAAAAACACCTTTTTACCCCAAATTTGTGGGGTGTCACCCCAAAATCACCTTTTTTTGCTATTGTTTTATGTGGTTGACCCAAAAACCACTGTTTTTACCCCAAATCCATGGGGTTTGACCCCAAAATTACCTTTTCTGCCCCTATTTTGTTTTGACCCCAAAAATGCCTTTTTTACCCCAAATTCGTGGGGTGTCACCCCAAAATCACCTTTTTTTGCTACTGTTTTATGTGGTTGACCCAAAAACCACCTTTTTTACCCCAAATCCGTGGGGTTTGACACAAAAACCACCTTTTTTACCCCTATTTTTATGTTTTTACCCAAAAAAACACCTTTTTTACCCCAAATCTGCGGGGTTTGAGCTAAAAACCACCCTTTTTTCCCTTATTTCATGCATTTTGACCAAAAACTACCTTTTTCCCCCCAATATCTGAGGGGGGTGACCCAAAAACCACCTTTTTCACCCCAAATCTGCGGGGTTTCGCTCTAAACGCACCTTTTCATGCGGTTTGACCCAAAATCCACCTTTTTCCACTCAAAACCTGAGGTTTGACCCAAAATCCCACCTTTTTACCCCAATTTCATGCATTTTGATGTAAAAACCACTTTTTACCCACGCCATCTGCGGGGTTTGACCCAAAAACCACGTTTTTCACCCTATTTCATGCATTCTGACCCGAAAAACACCTTTTTTCACCCAAAATCCGTGCGGTTTGACCCAAAAACCACCTTTTTCACCCCGATTTCATGCATTTTGATCCAAAAACCGCTTTTTAACCCCAAAATCCGTGGGGTTTCACTCAAAAACCACCTTTTTCCTCCAATTTTACGCATGGAGACCCCAAAACCACCTTTTTCACCCCAAATCTGTGGGATTTGACCCAAAAATCACCTTTTTCACCCCAAATCTGTGGGATTTGACCCAAAAATCTCCTTTTTCACCCCAAATCTGTGGGGTTCGACCCAAAAACCACCTTTTTCTCCCCAATTTTAAGCGTTTTGACCAAAAAACCACCTTTTCCCCCCAAAATCTGGGGGTTTTGACCCAAAAATCACCTTTTTCACCACTATTTCATGCATTTGGACCCCCAAATCTATGTGGTTTGACCCCAAAACCACCTTTTTCTCCCTATTTTATAGGTTTTGACCTAAAAACCACCTTTTTCCACCCAAATTTGTGGATTTTGACCCAAAATGCACCTTTTTTCCCCCAAAATCCCCGTTTTCTGGGAGGGGGGTGTGTATGGTGTGGGTGTCCCTTCCCCTTCCCATTGCACCCCATTAACCCCCTATTACCCCCCATTGGGATGCATAGAATGGGGGGCACCCATTACCCCCCATTAAACCCCATTACCCCCATTAAACCCCGTTACCCCCCATTACCCTCCTATTAACCCCCATTACCCCCTATTAACTCCCATTACCCCCAGTTACCCATTAACCCCCATTACCCCCTATTATCCCCTATGTACCCCATTATCCCCTATGTACCCCATTACCCCCTATGTACCCCATTACCCCCATGCACCCCATTACCCCCTATGTACCCCATTATCCCCTATGTACCCCATTACCCCTATGTACCCCATTACCCCCTATGTACCCCATTACCCCCATGCACCCCACACCTACCCCATAGTGGGGGCTCCCCCTCGGGCTCCCCGGTTGCCTCGGCCCCCCCTCTCGTAGCCGCCCCGGTTGTAGCCCCCTATGTACCCCATTACCCCCTATGTACCCCATTATCCCCTATGTACCCCATTACCCCCATGTCCCCCATTACCCCCTATGTACCCCATTATCCCCTATGTACCCCATTACCCCCATGCACCCCACACCTACCCCATAGTGGGGGCTCCCCCTCGGGCTCCCCGGTTGCCTCGGCCCCCCCTCTCGTAGCCGCCCCGGTTGTAGCCCCCTATGTACCCCATTACCCCCTATGTACCCCATTACCCCTATGTACCCCATTACCCCCATGTACCCCATTACCCCCTATGTACCCCATTACCCCCTATGTACCCCATTACCCCCTATGTACCCCATTACCCCCTATGTACCCCATTACCCCCTATGTACCCCATTACCCCCTATGTACCCCATTACCCCTATGTACCCCATTACCCCCTATGTACCCCATTATCCCCTATGTACCCCATTACCCCCTATGTACCCCATTACCCCCCATGTACCCCATTATCCCCTATGTACCCCATTACCCCCTATGTACCCCATTACCCCCTATGTACCCCATTACCCCCTATGTACCCCATTACCCCTATGTACCCCATTACCCCCACACCTACCCCATAGTGGGGGCTCCCCCTCGGGCTCCCCGGTTGCCTCGGCCCCCCCTCTCGTAGCCGCCCCGGTTGTAGCCCCCTATGGACCCCATTACCCCCTATGTACCCCATTACCCCCATGTACCCCATTATCCCCTATGTACCCCATTACCCCCATGCACCCCACACCTACCCCATAGTGGGGGCTCCCCCTCGGGCTCCCCGGTTGCCTCGGCCCCCCCTCTCGTAGCCGCCCCGGTTGTAGCCCCCTCGGCCCCGGCTCCGCTCCCCTGGGGGGGCCCCCCCCCCGTAGGAGCCTTGGTCCTGGTACCCCCCCCCGCTGCTCAGCGGCGCCGCCTCCTGGCTGTAGCTGGAGCCTGCAGGAGACATAGAAATGAACCAAAATCAGCGGGTTTCACCCCAAAATGAGGCTGATTTTAGCCAAAATGGCCACTTTTTACCCCAAAATCCGCTTTTTACCCGAAAATGATGGTTTTTAGCCCCAAATCCACTTCTTTTACACCAAAATGGCCACTTTTTCCCCAAAATCCACTTCTTTCACCCCAAAATGATAGTTTTTACCCCCAAAACCACTTCTTCTACACCAAAATGGTGGGGTTTTACCCGAAAATCTGCTTCTTTTACCCCAAAATCCGCTTCTTTCACCCCAAAATGATGATTTTTACCCCCAAATCCACTTCTTTCACCCCAAAATGATGGTTTTTACCCCAAAATCCAATTCTTTTACACCAAAATGGTGGGGTTTTACCCCAAAATCCAATTCTTTGACCCCAAAATGGTGGGGTTTTACCCCAAAATCCATTTCACCCCAAAATGATAGTTTTTACCCCCAAAACCACTTCTTTTACACCAAAATGGTGGGGGTTTACCCCAAAATTCCGCTTCTTTCACCCCAAAATGGTGGGGTTTTACCCCAAAATGAGGCTTCTTTTACACCAAAATGGTGGGGTTTTACCCCAAAATCCACTTCTTTCACCCCAAAATGATGGGGTTTTACCCCCAAATCCACTTCTTTTACACCAAAATGGTGGGGTTTTACCCCAAAATCCAATTCTTTGACCCCAAAATCATGGGGTTTTACCCCAAAATCCACTTCTTTTACCCCAAAATCCACTTTTACACCAAAATGGTGGGGTTTTACCCCAAGATCCGCTTTTTTTACCCCGAAACGGTGGGGTTTTACCCCAAAATGGTGGGGTTCTACCCCAAAGCAATGTTCTACCCCAAGGCAGTGTTTACCCCAAAACAAAGTCTTTTTACCCTAAAACGAAGTGGGTTTTACCCTGAAAGTGATTTTTTACCCCAAAATGAAGGTTTTTTTACCCCAGACTGGGCTTCTTTTACCCCAAAATGGCAATTTACCCCAAAATAATGTTTTTTTACCCCAAAACCGGTGTTTTACCCCAAAATGGTTTTTTACCCCAAACAGTTTTTTACCCCAAAACGGGATTCTTTTACCCCAAAATGGCAATTTTTACCCCAACACACTGTTTACCCCAAAACGGTGGTTTTTTACCCCAAAACATTTTTTACCCCAAAATTAAGTCTTTTTACCCCAAAACGGGCTTCTTTTACCCCAAAATGGTGGGGTTTTACCCCAAAATAGTGGGGGTTTACCCCAAAGTGGTCTTTCTTTACCCAAAATTAAGGGGTTTCCCCAAAATCCGCCCTCAAATTCTCCTTTCCATTTAAAATTATTTTCCCTCCATAATTCTCGATAATTTTCCCAATAATTCTCCATTTCCCCAACTTTTCACTTTTCCCTTCCAATTTCCAACAAAATTCCCCAATTTCCCCATGAATTCTCTATCACCCGGTAAATTCGCACTTTTTCCCTTACATTTTTGGTTTTCCCCAGCTCTCCATTTTTTCACAAAATTTTCAAATTTTCTCTCAAAATTCTCATTTCTCCCCAAAATTCTTGATTTCCCCCCAAATTCTCAATTTTTCTCCCCAAATTCTCACTGTTTTGATTTTTCTCGATTTTTCTCCCAATATTTTCGATTTTTCCAAAATTCTCGATCTTTCCCCAAGTTCTCATTTTTCTAAATTCTCAAATTTACCGCCAAATTCTCATTTTTTCAAAAATTATCAATTTTCTTCCAAGATTTTCTATTTTTCTCCCAAAATCCTGGATTTTCCCAGAAATTTTAATTTCCCCTGGAATTTTCACAAAGTTTTTGAAATTTTTTCAAAAATTTTCAAATTTTCTCCCAAAATTCTTCTCACCCAAAATTTTCTATTTTGTTTGAAAGTTTCCAATCTCTCCCCAAATTCTGTATTTTTCTCCTAACATTCTTGATTTTTGTATCAAAATTCTCCATTTTTCCCCCAAAATTTTAGATTTTCCCCCAAATTCTCAACTTTCTCCCGAAATCAACTTTTCTCCTAAAATTCTCTATTTGTCTATCAAAATCCTCTATTTTCCCCCCAAATTCGAATGTTTTCCCCCCATTTTCCCTGCTCCCATCCCGTACCGGTGGGGGGGGTGTAGAACAGGGGAGTTTTACCCCAAAATTGCTTTTTTAATTAAAATTTAAACTTTACACCAAAATTATGCGATTTTCTCCGAATTTTTTTTCCAAAATTCTTACTTTTCAGCCAATTTTTCAAAATTCCTACTCTTCAGGACTATTTTTCCGTGAAAATTCTTGATAATGTCCATCAATTTCCCACAATTCTCAAATTTTCCCAATTTTTCAATTTTTCTCCAAAAATTCTTTATTTTCCTCCAAATTTGTTTTCCTTCCAAAAATTCTCCTTTTCCAAAAATTCTCCATTTCCCCCCAAATTCTCTATTTTTTCTCCTGAAATTCTCAATTTTTCTCCCAAAATTCTCAATTTTTCTCCCAAAATTCTAAATTTTTCTCCCAAAATTCTCTATTTTTCTCCAAAAATTCTCCATTTGTCTCCAAAAATTCTCCCATTTTTTTCCCAAATTTCCTCCTAAAATTCTGTTCTCTTAAAATACTCTATTTCTCTCCCCAAATCCTCCATTTTTCTTCTAAAATTTTTTATTTTTCTTTCAAAATTCTCCATTTTCCCCCAAATTCTCAATTTTCCCCAAAAAATCTTTAATTCTTCCCCCCAAATCCTCTATTTTCCCCCTAAATCCTTCATTTTCCCCCCCAAATCCTCATGTTTCCCCCCGCTGCCCGTACCGGTGCTGGCTCCGGTGCCGTACTGGCCCTGCTGGCTGTAGCTGGGGGGGGGGTTGTAGGCCGCCTGCTGGCTGTAGCTGGGCTGTTGCCCGCTGTAGCTGCCCTGGTGGCTGTAGCCGCTGCTGGGGGGCTGCCCGTAGCTGGAGCTCTGCGAGCTGCTGCTGTAGCTGCACCAAAAACACCCCCTTTCAGCCCAAAATGCAACGGTTTCACCCAAAAATGGGTCGTTTTCACCCAAAAATGTGGTATTTTGACGTAAAACGCATTATTTTGACCCAAAAAAGTCTTATTTTGACCCAAAAAAGGGTCATTTTGACATAAAACGCGTCATTTTGACCCAAAACACGTCATTTTGACCCAAAACACGTCACTTAGACACAAAATGCGTCATTTTGACCCAAAAATGTGTCATTTTGACCCAAAAAAGGGTCGTTTTGACCCAAAAAGTGTTATTTTGACCCAAAAGGCGTCATTTTGACCCAAAACGCGTCATTTTGACCAAAAAATCTGTCATTTTGACCCAAAAATCTGTCATTTTGACCCAAAAAAGGGTCATTTTGACCCAAAACGCGTCATTTTGACCCAGAAAGTGTCATTTTGAACCAAAACGCGTCATTTTGACCCAAAACTCTTCATTTTGACCCAAAACTCTTCATTTTCACCCCAAAAAATGTCATTTTGACACAAAACGCGTCATTTTGACCCAAAAAAAATGTCATTTTGGCCCCAGAAAGCATCATTTTGACACAAAACATGTCATTTTAACCCAAAAAAGGATCATTTTGACCCAAAACACATCATTTTAAACTGAAAGTGTCATTTTGACCCAAAATTGACCCATTTCCACCCATTCCCACCCCATTCCTGCCCCATTTCCCCCAATCAAATGTTTTCCCTCATTCCCACTCATTCCCCCCATTCACACCCCATTCCCCCCCATTCCCCTCCCCATTTCCCCCATTCACCCCATCTCCCCCATTCCCATTCCGCCCCATATTCCCCCCCATTCCCACCCCATTTCCCCCATCCCCACCCATTCCCACTTCAACCCTGTTTTTACCCCATTCCCACCCCATTTCCCCCCATTTCCCCCCCATTCCCCCCTTCTCCCGATTTCCATTCCCACCATATCCCCCATTCCCCCCCATTCCCATCCTCCCCATATCCCCCATATCCCACCTCCCCCATATCCCATATCCCCTATCCCCCATATCCCATATATACCCCCATATACCCCCCATATCTCCCCCATATCCCATATTGCCCCCACTGCCCCCCCATTCCCATCTCCCCCATATACCCCCCCTATCCCCCATATCCCCCTCTATTCCCATATCCCCCTCTATCCCCCCCATATCCCCCCCATATCCCCCCATATCCCATATCCCCCCATATTACCCCCATATCCCCCCCTTATTACCCCCATATCCCCCCATATTACCCCCCATATCCCCCTCTATCCCCCCATATCCCCCTCTATCCTCCCCATATCCCCCCATATCCCATATCCCCCCATATTACCCCCATATCCCCCCCATATTACCCCCATATCCCCCCCATATCCCCCCATATCCCCCTCTATCCCCCTATCCCCCCCATATCCCCCATATCCCCCCATATCCCCCCATATCCCCCCATATCCCCCCCATATCCCCCTATATCCCCCCCATATCCCCCCTATCCCCCCCATATCCCCCTCTATCCCCCCCATACCCCCCTCTATCCCCCCCATATCCCCCCATACCCCCCCCATGTCCCCACCTTCCGGAGGAGGAGCCCCCGCTGGGGGGTTGGGAATACCCCGGATACGCCGCTGCCGCCGCCGCCTGCCCATAGGAGCCCTGTGAGCCCTGCCCGCCCCCGCCGTAGCCCCCGGAGCCGCCGTAGGCCGGGGGCGTGGATTGGGCGCTGTAACCTGGGGGGCGGCACCGGATTGGTCCGTTCAGTACAATGGGAGGGGCCCAAGGGGAGCGGGCCAATGGGAGCGGCCCATTCACCCCAATGGCATCACCCTAATGGGGTCTGCCCATTCACACCAATGGGATCAGCCCATTCACACGATTGGGATCAGCCCATTCCTCCCAATAGGATTAATGCATTCATCCCAATGGAACCATCTTAATGGGATCAGTCCAATGGGATCAGCCGGTTCAAGCCCATGCAATCAGCCCATTCATCCCAATAGGATCAACCCATTCACAAATAGGACCAGCCCATTCATCCCAACAGGACCAGCCTAATGCAACTATCCCATTCAGCCCAATGGGATCAGCCCAATGGGATCACCCCATTAATCCCAATGGGATCAACCCCTTCACCCCAATACGATCAGCCCAATGGGACCGTCCCATTCATCCCAATGGGATCAGCCCATTCATCCCAAAGGAATCAATCCATTCATCTCAACAGAATCAACCCATTCATCCCAACTGGATCAGCCTGTTCATCCCAATAGGATCAACCCATTCATCCCAATGGGATCAACCCATTCCCCCCAATGGCATCATTCCATTCAATCCCGTGGGATCAGCCCATTCAAGCCAATGTAATGATCCCATTCAACCCAATGCCCATTCAATCCCAAAGGGACAATCCCATTGAATCCCATGGGATCAGCCCATTAAATCCCATGGAACCATCCCATTCAATCCAATGTGATCACCACGTTCATTCCAACAGGATCAACCCATTGAATCCCAATGGGATCATCCCATTCATCCCAATGGGATCAGCCAACCCAATCCCATGAGATCATCCCATGCAACCCAATGGGATCAATCCATTCATCCCAATGGGATCATCCCATTCATCCCAATGGGACCATTCAATCCCATTTGACCATCCCATTCAACCGCATGCAATCAACCCATTCATTCCAACAGGATCATCCCATTCAATCCAATAGAATAATCCCATTCATCCCAATACGATCACCCCATTCACCCCAACACCCTCACACCATTCAATCCAATAGGACCACCCCATTCAATCCCAATGGGATCATCCCATTCACACCAATAGGAACACCCCATTCACCCCAATAGGATCACCCCATTCACTCCAATGGAATCACCCCATTCACCCCAATAGGCCCACCCCATTCACTCCAATGGACCCACCCCATTCACTCCCATAGTACCACCCCATTCACCCCAATAGGATCACCCCATTCACCCCAATAGAATCACCCCATTCACTCCAATAGGATCACCCCATTCACTCCAATAGGCCCACCCCATTCACCCCAATAGGCCCACCCCATTCACCCCAATGGGATCACCCCATTCACCCCAATGGAACCACCCCATTCACCCCACAAAGACCCCCAAATCCCATAGGATAAAGGGCTCCTCTTACTGCTCTGGCTCTGCCCATAGGATTGGCTGTAGCTGTTCTGCCCATAAGCCGTGCCCACCCCATTCACCCCAATAGGACCACCCCATTCACCCCAATGGGCCCACCCCATTCACCCCAATGGGTCCACCCCATTCACTCCAATAGGATCACCCCATTCACTCCAATAGGACCACCCCATTCACCCCAATGGACCCACCCCATTCACTCCATTAAGCCCACCCCATTCACTCCAATAGGCCCACCCCATTCAATCCAACAGGATCACCCCATTCAATCCAATGGCATCATCCCATTCACCCCAATGGGCCCACCCCATTCACCCCAATGGACCCACCCCATTCACCCCACAAAGACCCCCAAATCCCATAGGATAAAGGGCTTCTCTTACTGCTCTGGCTCTGCCCATAGGATTGGCTGTAGCTGTTCTGCCCATAGGCCGTGCCCACCCCATTCACCCCAATGGGCCCACCCCATTCACTCCAATAGGACCACCCCATTCACCCCAATGGACCCACCCCATTCACCCCACAAAGACCCCCAAATCCCATAGGATAAAGGGCTTCTCTTACTGCTCTGGCTCTGCCCATAGGATTGGCTGTAGCTGTTCTGCCCATAGGCCGTGCCCACCCCATTCACTCCCATAGTACCACCCCATTCACTCCAATAGGATCACCCCATTCACCCCAATAGGACCACCCCATTCACTCCAATAGGCCCACCCCATTCACTCCATTAAGCCCACCCCATTCACTCCAATAGGCCCACCCCATTCAATCCAACAGGTTCACCCCATTCACTCCAATAGGACCACCCCATTCACCCCAATGGACCCACCCCATTCACCCCACAAAGACCCCCAAATCCCATAGGATAAAGGGCTTCTCTTACTGCTCTGGCTCTGCCCATAGGATTGGCTGTAGCTGTTCTGCCCATAGGCCGTGCCCACCCCATTCACTCCAATAGGCCCACCCCATTCACCCCAATAGGCCCACCCCATTCACTCCAATAGGATCACCCCATTCACCCCAATAGACCCACCCCATTCACCCCACAAAGACCCCCCAATCCCATAGGATAAAGGGCTTCTCTTACTGCTCTGGCTCTGCCCATAGGATTGGCTGTAGCTGTTCTGCCCATAGGCCGTGCCCACCCCATTCACTCCAATGGGCCCACCCCATTCACCCCAATGGGCCCACCCCATTCACCCCAATGGGCCCACCCCATTCACCCCACAAAGACCCCCAAATCCCATAGGATAAAGGGCTTCTCTTACTGCTCTGGCTCTGCCCATAGGATTGGCTGTAGCTGTTCTGCCCATAGGCCGTGCCCACCCCATTCACCCCAATGGGCCCACCCCATTCACCCCAATGGGCCCACCCCATTCACCCCACAAAGACCCCCAAATCCCATAGGATAAAGGGCTCCTCTTACTGCTCTGGCTCTGCCCATAGGATTGGCTGTAGCTGTTCTGCCCATAGACCACACCCACCCCATTCACCCCAATAGGATCGCCCCATTCACCCCAATGGACCCACCCCATTCACTCCAATGGACCCACCCCATTCACCCCACAAAGACCCCCAAATCCCATAGGATAAAGGGCTTCTCTTACTGCTCTGGCTCTGCCCATAGGATTGGCTGTAGCTGTTCTGCCCATAGGCCGCATCCGGGGCCTGGCTGTAGCCACTGTAGCTCTGCTGCCCATAGCCTTGGCTGCCTTGTTGGGAATAGCCTTGGCCTGGGGGTGTGGGGTAGGCCCCATAGCTAAAGAAAAGACCCAAAAAGCCGTGAATTCACCCCAAAAATGCAATGGGGTTGAATGGGGTAAGGGAAAAGGGAAAGGACGTACCTTTGTGTGGCGGTTTGGCTGTAGTCTATGGGGAAAAAAGGCATAAAAAGGGAGTTAATAAGGGCAAAAATGCACAAATTTAACCTAAAAAACAAAGATTTTGGGGTGGAAAAGGGGATTTTTTGCTTTGAACAAGAAAAAAAGGGGAAATAAGGGAAAAAGGGACTGGTTTTGGGTGTAAAATGGGGGGGTTTGGGGAGCAAAAGGGATGGTTGGGGGTTAGAGGGGTGGGGTTGGGGCACAAAGGGGTGGGTTTAGGGCAAAAAGAAGGGATTTTGGGGTGAAAAGTAGGCATTTAAAGCACAAAGGAATGGATTTAAGGCAAAAAGGGGGGTTTAAGGCAAAAAAGCGGTGATTTTGGGGTGAAAAGTGGTCATTTAAGGCACAAAGGGTGGATTTGGGGCAAAAACAGTGATTTGGGGGTGAAAAGTGGTCGTTTAAGGCATAAAGGGTGGATTTAGGGCAAAAAGGGGCGATTTTGGGGTGAAAAGTGATCATTTAAGGCACAAAGGGGTAAATTCTGGTCAAAAGGAAGTGATTTTGGGGTAAAAAGTGGTCATTTAGGGCACAAAAGGTGGATTTGGGGTAAAAAGGGAGTGATTTTGGGGTAAAAAGTGGGCATTTAGGACAAAGTAACTCATTTTGGGTGCAAAAAGACTGAGTTTAGGCACAAAGGGACTGATTTTAGGGTAAAAAGTGGCCATTTAGGGCACCAAGGGACTGATTTTGGGCACAAAGAACCGGATTTAGGGCAAAAAGTGAGCGGTGAGGGCATAAAGTGCCTCTTCTAGGGCACAGAAAAGTGGATTTAGGGCAAAAAGTGACCAATTTGGGCACAAAGGGACTCATTTTGGCCACAAAAGGCCTGATTTTGGGCACAAAATAGTGGATTTTGGGCAAAAAATGACTAATTTTGGGCACAAAACGCTGCCTTTTGGGGTACAAAGTGATTTTGGGCACAAAGTGCTGAGTTCTGGAGCAAAAAAAGTCCATTTAGGTAACAAAGGGACTCATTTTGGGCACAAAGTAGGGGATTTAGGGCAAAAAGCGGCCATTTAAGGCACGAAGTGACTGATTTGGGGCAAAAAATAGGAAATTTAGGGCAAAAAGTGACCAATTTGGGCACAAAGGAAGTCATTTTGGGCATAAAATAGCGGATTTAGGGCACAAAGGGATTTGGGGCACAAAGAGACCGATTTTGGGCACAAAAGCGCGGATTTAGGGCAAAAAGTGACCAATTCTGGGCACAAAAAAAGCGGATTTCGGGCAAAAAGTGACCGATTTTGGGCGCAAAGCGGCCGTTTTGGCCACAAAGGGACCGATTTGGGGCACAAAATAGGAGATTTAGGGCAAAAAGCCACCAATTTAGGGCAAAAAAGCGGCCAAGTGGCCGTTCGGGGCATAAAACGGTGCCTTTAGGGCACAAAGGGACTGGTTTAGGCCTTAAGTGGCTGGTTGGCGCCCTAAATGCTGCCTTGAGGCCACAAAGCGGCTCCGCGCTTACAAAGCGCCTCATTTGGGGCACAAAGCATCCAATTTAAGCCACAAACCGCGCAATTTCGGGCACAAATAGCCCGATTTAGCGCATTTTTCCACAAAAAAACCCAAATTGCCTCTTTTCAACCCATTTCCCCCCACAGACACGGCCCTGAGAGCGCTTTCCCTCCCGGACCCGCCCCAAAAGAGCGGGCTGCGCGCCCCGCACCCCCTTTCCAACGCTCCCCGGCCGCTTTTCCCCCCCTCACCTCATTATTTACGTCAAAAAACGCCTTTTTTAACCGAAACCGAGCTTTTTAAACCCAAAAACGAGGTTTAAATGGGGCCGATTGAAGCGCGGAGAGACCCGGATGTGGCACTGCGGCAGCGCCGCCGCGCATGCGCAGCCCCCCCCTCCCGCCCGCCCGCCGCGCACAAAATGGCGGCGGTGGCGCAGGAGGAAAAGGCGGCACAAAATGGCGGCGGGCGGCGTGAGGTAAAACCGCGCCCGAGCCCGTTATAAACGCTATAGAACGCCCCAAAACCCAATAAAACCCCCCAAAACCCCCTTAAAATGAGACGGTTTGGGGTTAAACGAAGCAATTTGGGGTGTTTTATCGCGGCGATGGGCGGCGCGGGGGGTGAGGCTTTGTCTGCTGGGTTCCACCCACCCCCCCCCATTCCCTTTCTTTCATCCGCTATAAAGCGTTCTATCGCGATAAAATGAATCAAACTGAGGGAAATCGAGCGCGATAAACGGTGATTAACGACTCACGCGCCCCATTTCATTAACGGGTTAATGAATGAAAGGGGAAAACGCCCCTTTCCCCCTAAAAAAACCCGTAATAACCCCGATTAAACCCATCCGAACGCCCCAACCACCCCTAAGCGCACCCGTTCGGGTGCAAAACGCCCCGAAAAGGGCCCGAAAACGCTAAAAACGCCCCAGAAACGCTTAAAACGCCCGCAACCCGCTAAAAACGCCCCCGAACCGCTAAAACCGACCCGAAAACCGCTAAAAACGGGCCCCAAACGCTAAAAACGCCCCCAAAACCGCTAAAACCGACCCTAAAACGCTAAAAGCGCCCCAAAACCGCTAAAAACGCCCCCCGTTCCGGTACCGTTGGACGCCATAGCGGCGGCTGCGCTCCCCCTCCACGTGGCGCCCGCACTGAAGCCCCGCGGCCACGCCCCCAACGCCTTTTATAGGCTCGGCCTGGAGCGGACCAATGGGGTGGGAGGAGGCGGGGCCATGCCCCCGCCGCTCCCACGTGGGTGGGGGGGCTGCGGGTGGTTGCGTCCGCGGGAAAGGGGCGGGGCTTGAGGAAGGGGCGGGGCTTGACGGGAAGCGGGGAGCCCATTGGAGGATATAGGGGTCTATAGGCAGCCCATAGGCCCCTATAGACCCCCATAGACCCCTATAGACCCCCATAGGCCCCTATAGACCCCCATAGACCCCTATAGACCCCCATAGACCCCCTATAGACCCCCATAGACCCCTATAGACATCCCATAGACACCCTTAAACCGCCATAAGCACCCTATAGACACCTATAGGCGCACACCCATGGTGCCCTATAGGCACTCCATAGCGCCCATAAGGAACCTATAGGCACCCTATGGCCCCTATAGACCTCTATAGATCCCCTACAACACCCATAGAGACCCATAGAGACCCCATAGAGATGCCATAGAGACCCATAGAGACCCATAGGGACCCCATAGAGACCAGTAGGGACCCCATAGAGACCTTTAGAGACCCATAGAGACCCCATAGAGACCCATAGAGACCCATAGAGACCCATAGAGACCCCATAGAGACCCCATAGAGACAATGGACTCAATGGGAACCCCCATAGGGGACAATGGGGAAGCCAGGAGGCCCCAATAACGCCACTCCTCTCACACCATTGGCTGCAGCTTTAATGAGGGCGGGGCCCTGAGGGACCAATCAGGAAGCAGGAGGGGGGGGGGGGGGGTCCATGGGGTTGGTTCTCCATGTCCATGGCATGGCCAATGGCATCCAATGGGATGCTCTCCATGGCCATATGGACCAATAGGGATGCTCTCCATGGCCATATGGACCAATAGGGATGCTCTCCATGGCCAAATGGACCAATAGGGATGCTCTCCATGTCCATAGGGACCAATAGGGATGCTCTTCATGGCCAAATGGACCAATAGGGATGCTCTTCACGGCCATATGGACCAATAGGGATGCTCTTCATGTCCATATGGACCAATAGGGATCAACGTCCTCCATAGGGATGCTCTCCGTGTCCATAGGGATCAATAGGGCCCAATGTGCCCCATAGGGATGCCCTCCATCGATGTGCTCCATAGGGATGCTCTCCATGTCCATAGGGCCCAGTGTGCCCCATAGGGATGCTCTCTGTGTCCATAGGGATCAATAGGGATCAATGTGCCCCATAGGGATGTTCTCCATCAATGTCCTCCATAGGGATGCTCTCCATGTCCATATGGACCATAGGGACCAATACCCCCCTATAGATACCAATACCCCCCCATAGGGCCCAATGCCCCCCTATAGATACCAATACCCCCCCATAGGGCCCAATACCCCCCATAGACCCCAATACCCCCACAGGGCCCAATACTCCCTATAGACCCCAATACTGCCCCATAGACACCAATACCACCCCATAGACCCCAATACCCCCATAGGGCCCAATATCCCCTATAGACACCAATACCACCCTATAGACACCAATGCCGCCCTATAGACCCCAATACTGCCCTATAGACACCAATACCACCCCATAGACCCCAATATGCCCCCCATAGACCCCAATCCCACCCCATAGACCCCAATACTGCCCTATAGACCCCATCCCCATAGACCCCAAGCCCACCCTTGCTCCTCCGGGCCCCTAGGGGGCGCTCTGCTCTCAGATGCGGAAGCTCTCGGCCTATAGATACCAATGCAACCCCATAGACACCAATACCCCCCATAGACCCCAATACCCCCCCATAGACCCCAATACTGCCCCATAGACCCCAAGCCCACCCTTGCTCCTCCGGGCCCCTAGGGGGCGCTCTGCTCCCCCACAGATACCGAAGCAGGCCTATAGATACCAATGCACCCCTATAGACACCATTACCCCCCAGACACCAATACCCCCCATTGACCCCAATACCCCCCATAGACCCCAATACTGCCCCATAGCCCCAAGCCCACCCTTGCTCCTCCGGGCCCCTAGGGGGCGCTCTGCTCTCAGATGCGGAAGCTCTCGGCCTATAGATACCAATGCAACCCCATAGACACCATTACCCCCCATAGACCCCAATACCACCCATAGACCCCAATACTGCCCCATAGACCCCACACCATACCCCCCATAGACCCCAATACTGCCCCATAGACCCCAAGCCCACCCTTGCTCCTCCGGGCCCCTAGGGGGCGCTCTGCTCTCAGATGCGGAAGCTCTCGGCCTATAGATACCAATGCAACCCTATAGACACCATTACCCCCCATAGACCCCAATACCCCCCCATAGACACCAATACCCCCCATAGACCCCAATACCCCCCATAGACCCCAATACTGCCCCATAGACCCCAAGCCCACCCTTGCTCCTCCGGGCCCCTAGGGGGCGCTCTGCTCTCAGATGCGGAAGCTCTCGGCCTATAGATACCAATGCACCCCTATAGACACCAGTACTGCCCCATAGACCCCAATACTGCCCCATAGACCCCAATACTGCCCACCCTTGCTCCTCCGGGCCCCTAGGGGGCGCTCTGCTCTCAGATGCGGAAGCTCTCGGCCTATAGATACCAATGCAACCCTATAGACACCATTACCCCCCATAGACCCCAATACCCCCCATAGACCCCAATACCACCCTATAGACACCAATACTGCCCACCCTTGCTCCTCCGGGCCCCTAGGGGGCGCTCTGCTCTCAGATGCGGAAGCTCTTGGCCTATAGATACCAATGCAACCCTATAGACACCAATACCCCCCATAGACCCCAATACTGCCCCATAGCCCCAAGCCCACCCTTGCTCCTCCAGGCCCCTAGGGGGCGCTCTGCTCTCAGATGCGGAAGCTCTCGGCCTATAGATACCAATGCAACCCTATAGACACCAATACCCCCCATAGACACCAATACCACCCTATAGACACCAATACTGCCCCATAGACCCCAATACCGCCCATAGACCCCAATACTGCCCACCCTTGCTCCTCCGGGCCCCTAGGGGGCGCTCTGCTCTCAGATGCGGAAGCTCTCGGCCTTGCCGTCGATGTGGCGCAGGCGCAGGAAGACGTCGGTGCCCAACCCCTGCAGGGACTGCAGGGCCAGGGACCCCCCCAGGTACTCAGCATAGGCCCGAGAGGTGGGGAGCCCAAAGCCAAACCTATGGGGGTCAATGGGGGTCAATGGGGGTCAATGGGAGTCAATGGGAGTCAATGGGAGTCAATGGGGGTCAATGGGAGTCAATGGGAGTCAATGGGGGTCAATGGGAGTCAATGGGAGTCAATGGGTCGATCCCCCCCAGGTACTCAGCATAGGCCCGAGAGGTGGGGAGCCCAAAGCCGAACCTATGGGGGTCAATGGGGGTCAATGGGGGTCAATGGGGGTCAATGGGAGTCAATGGGAGTCAATGGGAGTCAATGGGAGTCAATGGGAGTCAATGGGTCGATCCCCCCCAGGTACTCAGCATAGGCCCGAGAGGTGGGGAGCCCAAAGCCGAACCTATGGGGGTCAATGGGGGTCAATGGGGGTCAATGGGGGTCAATGGGAGTCAATGGGGGTCAATGGGGGTCAATGGGAGTCAATGGGAGTCAATGGGGGTCAATGGGAGTCAATGGGAGTCAATGGGTCGATCCCCCCCAGGTACTCAGCATAGGCCCGAGAGGTGGGGAGCCCAAAGCCGAACCTATGGGGGTCAATGGGAGTCAATGGGAGTCAATGGGGGTCAATGGGAGTCAATGGGAGTCAATGGGTCGATCCCCCCCAGGTACTCAGCATAGGCCCGAGAGGTGGGGAGCCCAAAGCCGAACCTATGGGGGTCAATGGGAGTCAATGGGAGTCAATGGGGGTCAATGGGAGTCAATGGGAGTCAATGGGTCGATCCCCCCCAGGTACTCAGCATAGGCCCGAGAGGTGGGGAGCCCAAAGCCGAACCTATGGGGGTCAATGGGAGTCAATGGGAGTCAATGGGGGTCAATGGGAGTCAATGGGAGTCAATGGG